>NW_008332653.1:30655-60178 GCF_000622305.1 Nannospalax galili | reverse complement strand
CTCGTGCCTTCCTCCATTCGCGCCGCCCGCTCCCTCCCGCCCATTCTCTACCTATCAGTTTGCAAATCTCATTTTTATTTACAGCTGAATAAAATTCCATTGTGGGTATACACTACACTTTTCCTTATCCACTCATCTGTTGATGGACATTTAGGCTGATTCCATGTCCTAGTTATTGTGACAGAGCAGTAGTAAACACTAGTGAATAAGAATCTCTGTGGTAGGGCACAGAATACTTTGACTATTTATGCCCAGGAGAATATAGGTAAGTCATATGGTGCTTCCATTTTTCTTTCTTTCTTTCTTTTCTTTCTTTCTTTCTTTCTTTCTTTCTTTCTTTCTTTCTTTCTTTCTTTCTTTCTTTCTTTCTTCCTTTCTTCATTTTTGAGAAAACACACATGTATTTCCATAGTGGCTCTAACAGTTGACCCTCCCACCATATCAGTCACTTTTCTGTTGCTGTGATAAAACATTGTAACTCACAGAAGGAAGAGTTTATTTAGCTTATGGTTCCAAAGGGGAAAGAGTCCATCACCATGGGGAGGCATGGTGACAGAGGTGGCTGGAGTAGGAGCAGAACGTAGAAGCTCATCTTCAAGTAGGCACAGGAAGCAGAGAGTGACTAGAGATCTGGCAAGGCTTAAGAACTTGATAAGCCTGCCCCCAGTGATGTGTTTCCTCCAGTACGGCCACACCTTCTAAGACCTCCCAAAACAGCACCACCAACTGGTGACAAAATGTCCAAATACTTGGAGCCTATGAGGGACATTCTCATTGAAACCATCACATTCCACTCCCTGGCCCCCATAGGATCATGACCATATAAAGTGCAAAATGCATTTAGTCCAATCTTAAAAGTCCCTATAGTCTTTACCAGTCTCAATACTATTCTAAAGTCCATAGTCCAAAGTCTCTTCTGAGATTCAGGGAAATCTCTTAACTGTAAGTCTCTGTAAAAATCAAAAGACAAATTACATACTCCCAACATACAGTGGAACCAAATATACATTCCCATTCCAAAAGGGAGGAATAGAGGCATAGTGAAAAAATACCAGACCAAAACAAGATTGAAAACTAGCAGGGCAAATACCAAATACAGTAGCTCCATGTCCAACTTCTGTGACTTTACTTCCATCTGTTAGGGTCCGTGACTCGGTGAGTCTCTTCTGGAGAACAAATGCACGAGTATGGAGATGCAAAAATCAAGCAGAGTTTTACTAAACCAGCTAGCTGGGGCCAATCGTCCTTTCAGGACACGCAGGTCTGGTTAGAGCGATCAACCCTGAGACAATTTTAGGTAAAGATTATATAGGCTTCTACAACCGTTACACAAAAGCCCACGTTTATACAGCCAATAGTTTCAAAGCAAGCATTTCACAAACCAATAACTTTAAAACAAGAAAAATGTTACAACTCCCTTCAGGTGTCTCAATCGGGGAGAGATGGGTGGTATTGGCCTGGCACAACTCTTTCCTGTTATCTTGTGACATGACATGACACAGAACAGGTCAGGCTCTGGGGGCTGTAGCACTTTGCCTCTATCTCCGGATGCCTGTGTCTCCAGTTGAGTTAATTGGTTACAAGCAGTAAATTTAAACAAGTAAATTCAAGCAGTAAATTCAGACAAGCAGTATGTTCAAACAAGCAGTAAATTCCTCTTTCCCTAACACATCTTCTTGGAGTCTCCACTGCCAACAAGATTTCACCTTCACAGCTCCATACAATGGCCTTTTGGAGCCTCTTGACCTCTCAGGGCCTTATTTATGGAGGCCCCTGGTGCATGCTGCCTGGCCTTGGAGGCTCTCTGAAACCACAGAGGAAGAAAGAACCGATGACCCCTTCACTCTTGCATCTTTCATGCCTCTAAAGCCAGCACCAGATGAATGACACTACCAAGTTTGGCTGCAAGTTTGGGATGGACACCAGCCTGCTTCATCCACTTTCAAAGCTTTTTCTCTTCAGTGGTTTTCTAGTAGAAAATCCTTGCTGCATTTTTCTTTCACAAGTTGGAGGTTTATCTGGGTGTGGTATTTTTCTGAAGGCACTCTCCATTGTTTAAGTGCAAATCTCTAGGCCTCTCCTTAATCACTTTAATCTCCTTATCAAAGGAATCTTCTCCTTCAGCACACACCTTGGCTCCAAGATTAATCTTCCTAGAGCTCTTTTTCAACCCAGACCGTACATTTTGCAATTCTTTCTGCTTAGTTTGCAGAGCTATTGGATTTTTGCCCTGCTGGTTTTCAGTCTTGTTTTGGTCCAATATTTCTTTACTATGTCTCTATTCCTCCCTTTTGGAATGGGAATGTGTATTTGGTTCCACTGTATGTTGGGAATATATAGATCTGCATAATATTCACCATTAATAGCCATGCCAACATTTCTACATTAGGCTGTCTTGAAATATTCTCCACCAAAGAAATCAGTTCATTGCTTTTCACCTTAGCCTCAGGTAAGCTCTTAGGCTGTGGGCAGACAGCAACCAGACTCTGCTAAAATATCCCAATTGTGGTTTAATTCTTTAGTTACCTCTGGAACTACTTTGCTCTCAGCACGTCTTTCTTTCAGGCTCCTACTAGAATGGACCAGTAAGCTATGCTTATAGCATTCAATGGCTTTTCTAGTCCAAACTTCCAAGCTCTTCCACATTTCTTCCAAAACTCACACAGTTATGTTTGTCACAGCAACACCCCACAATCCTGGTACCAATTTCTGTTCTAGTTTGCTTTCAATTGCTATGACAAAACACTCTGATCAATACCAGCTTGGGGAGGAAAGGGTTTATTCAGCTTACATCTCCCTGGTCACAGTTCATCACTGAGGGAGCCCAAGGTAGGAACTCAGAGCAGGAGCCTGAAGGCAGGAGCTGAAGCACAGGCCATGGAGGAGCACTGCTTACTGGCTTGCTCCCCTGGTCCATGCTAAGCCTGCTTTCTTATATAATACAGAACAACCTGTCCAGGGGTGGTACCACCCATAGTGGGCTGGGCATTCCCATATCACTCAAAAATCAAGAAAATACCCCATAGACATGACTACAGACCAGTCCAATGGAGGAAATTTCCCAAGTGAGGCTCCCTCTACCCAGGTGTTGTCAAGTTGACAACTAGCACTATCCAGAACACCCACACCAACTGTGGCTAATTGTTCCTCTTCCCCACATCCTAGCAGTTGTTGTCACTTGGTTCCTTGAGGATAGCCATTCTGACTAGGGTTGGATAGAATCTCAAAGCAGGTTTGTGTGTTGACATGTGTTTGGAGGTCAGAGAACAAGAGGGGGTGCCCATCTTGGCTTAATTGGGGGGCAGTGTGGGAGGGAATAGGGTCTCTCATTAGCCTGGAGTTGATTATGTTGAACTGGCTAGTCAGCAAGCCCCAGAGAAATCTATCTGTTCTTTCCCAGGGCTTGGGTTACAAGTTTATGCCACACCCAGCTTTCCTTCTTCTTTCTTTTTAATAACATTTTATTTTTACTTTATGTATACGAATGTATTGCCTGCATATGTGTAAGTGCACCCATGTCATGCAATGCCCGTGGAGGTCAGAAGAGGGTGTTGGATTCCCCTGGAGTTGGAATTATGGACAGCTGTTAGCCCCCAGGTGGGTGCTGGAAATTGAACCTGGGTCCTCTGCAAGAGCAGTCAGTGCTCTTAACCACTGAGACATCCCTCCAGCCCTTCTTTTTTTCTTTTTAGTAACTTCTGGAGATTAAACTTAGGACCTTGTGTTTACAAGGCAAACACTGTACTGAGTTATTTCCCCAGCCCCTCAAAGCAATTTTAACTTGCAATTCCCTGATAGCTAAGGATATTGAACACTTTTGAAAATATTTAGTTTTTTTTTTTTTTTGATAGTTCATTGGTCTACTTATTGATAGGAAGTTTTGAGTTTTAGGTGTTTAATCTTCACAGTTCTTTAGATCTTCCAGCTATGAATCTCCTATCTTGAGTATAGCTGGCAAAGATGTTTTTCCTATTCTGGAACTATCTGTTTGCTCTGCTGACAGTTTCCATTGCTGTGCAGCTTTTTAATATGTAATCCTGTTTGTCAAAATTTGGAGCTATTTCCTGTGCATTGTGACTCTACTCAAACTTCTTGCCAATGCCTCTATCTTGAAGTATTTTCCCAATTTCAAATCCAAAATGACTGTTGTCTTTTTAAGATGAAATTTGGACAGTGGGACACCAGGAACATGCAGAAAGGAATGGCTGTGCAACAAGGTGAAGTGATCTGCAGACTGAGAAGAGAGGCCCCAGAAGAAACCAAATTTGCCAATACTTGGATCTTGGACTTATTTAAAACACCTAGTTTCTTTAAGCCACCTACTGTGTGGGATTTTGCTATGGGAGCTCCAGCAAACTGATACCCTATGTAAAAATGTTGGAGAAAAAAATAGTTTGTAATGCTGATACAAGCCAAGCTCCTGGAGAGCATTTTGTTAAGAATTTATTTCTTGTCACAGAAGCTAAAGCAAGAGCATTTCAACAGGTAAGACAGCATCAGCAGTAATGAACTCTATGGAGAGGTCAGGGTGAGACAGGAAAATGCTCTCTGGATTTAGTGACCTGGAAGTCACTGCTGTTGTTTCTATAGATTCTCTTGGTGACATGATAGTGGCAAAGGTAAAATAGGTGTGCATTAAAGAGGTGTGTGAAGAAATGAAAACTGAATATGGACTCTTAAGTTTGGGTGTGACTGGAAAAGAAATGAGGAATTTTTTATTTAATTTTGTTCTAGATTTTGTTTTAATCGGAAAGACTCAACTTACATGTATAGAACTTTGAGTATAAAATGACAGCTCATTCTGTCTGGTGACTTTTTTTGTTGTTGTTGTTGTTGTTGTTTCGTCTTTTTGACACAGGGTCTTCCTGTAGCCCCAGCTGGCCTGGAACTGGCTAGGCAGACCAGGTTGGCCTTGATCCATCCATTCTACTGAAAATGATAGGATTTCATTCTGCTTTATGACTGAGTAATATGAGATCTCTATTGTAAATAGATAATTACATTCTTTATTCACCTGTTGAAGGGCATCTAGTTTAAGTTTATATCTTAGATATTGTGAATACTGTTATAATAAACATGGGCATGCATAATGGTATACTGATTTCATTTCCTTTTGCTATATATACCCAGATGTGGAAGAGCTGGATCATATGGTGGATCTACTTTGAGTTTTATAAGGAACCTATATTCTGTCCTCCATAATGGTTGAGCTAATTTGCATTCCCACAAATATTTGATTAGCATTCCTTTTTTCTCCACATCTTCACCAGAATTTTTTAAATGTATTCTTTCAAAATTTCATACACAACAATGTATTCTCATTGTCCCCCATCCCTCCCTTTTTATAATAGTCATTCTAACTGGAATAGGATGGTATCTTGTTGCTAATTTGATTAATGATGTCAAACGTTTCTTCACATATTTGTTACCATTTGTATTTCCTCTCTTGGGGAATATTCAGATTTCCCAAACACCCTGTTGGACTGGATGTGAACACCACAGAAGGAATGATTCTGTTTCTGCCACCACTTCTTTGCAGCTTCTGATTGGTTGAGGAACAAGAACTCCAGGCCCATCTCTCCTCCTGTGGTGTCAGTGCCAAAGGCCCTTGCTGAATGCAGGGCTAGCTTCAATAGTGCCTGAGTGGACTACCATCACCTGACAGGAACCAGCATTCTCATTACCGGCTTCCTATTGATGCCGACACTACAGTTGCCTATCAGATCTACTCTTTAAGACCGAAGAAATGGAAATGATAATTACTCTGATTATACTCACATTGTATACATGTATCAAATAAAAATGTACTTCATAGATAAGTATAAATATTATATCAACTGAAAAAAATTCACCAATGTATTAAGGGCTGGCAGAAGGAAAAATGAACATGAGACATTTAAAATTATTGTAAGAAGTTTTAGGAGAAAAATTTTAAAAACAAGGAATAATGAATTTGGGGTCTAACAGGCTTTGGACATCCATGTTAAACTACTGAAGGACAAAGGTATGGGGAAGGGAGTTCAAAAGAACTGTAAAACTGAGGTGCTGAGGCATCACCTCCCTCAGCAGGCCACTGTCCTGGCTCTGAGCCTCCATAGTCAGGGCTCTTGAATCAAGGTTCCAGGCCTGGGGCTGCTGAAGGGGTCGCTGCAGCACTCAGGGTATGGAGGGTCTCAATGCAGCAGATTCCACAGATTAAGTGTAGCTGTTCAAGACCAAGATTTCACATACACAGCAAGACAAACCAGATCCATGGCCTTCCCTGCAGGACTCCCTGAGTGGTTCTTTCCCCATACCAGCCATTCTGTGCCACATACTGAAGCTAAACTGGGTACAGGTAGAGGAAGGAGATCTCTGAAGTCACACTGGGCAGGTATGTAGGGCTTTCTCCAATATCCCAGTGCTGAGCAATGCAAAAAGTAGGGCAGGAGGAGTTCCTCTTCTGTGGATGGGGAGTCTCACCTGCACCTCTGCCCGAGTCCTGTCTTTGAAGGCAGAGGTGGCTGAAGTGACTCCTCCCCCCAGAGCCCTCCTGTCCTGTCACCACTCAGCTCTCCTCAATCCAGACAGCTCCTCCTTCCATAAAGAAATCAATCTGGTGGAGGAAAAGAAACCCAGATATAGAGGAAAGAAAGCAATGAAATGATTCGTGATGGAAAATTTATTATTATACAAAAAGTTACGCAAAATGAAGCCAAAGGGCTTTCTCAAATAAGCTGTGTATTCCTGTATTACAGGTACCAGATCATAGTAACATTTCCAGGGGAAGAAAATCAGAATTCAGAGAACAGACTATGCCAGAGGTCTCAAAGTAAAGAACAGGGCAGAAGATGTAGCCTTGCTTCCTGAATACTCTGACTGTCCCTCTCAGGTCAAGAATCTTCCTGATGGGTTGCTTGACTAAATCTGATGCTGGGCCAGTTGTCAAGGAACCAGCTGCACTGAGGAGGCAGATGTGGACTGTGAATGGCGGATAGCAGCCTTGCTTCTAGGAAAGTAGTATCTGCAAGGATGGTTAAGGAAGACATGCCTCATCACAAGCTCAACTTTACCAAATATGAAGTTCTCTAGTTAAATTATTGAAACGAACATTCTAGTAGTTTGTCTTAATGCCTTTCTTCATACCACAAATACTTCCAGCACTGTTAGAACTCCTGACTGTCACTGTTAACTGGTATATGAAAACTCTTGATACTGTGGAAATACATAAACCATGACTTCTCTACTAGGGTTTTATAATGACATAAATACCTTAAAGACCACCACTGAATACACTCATTTCAGTAAGGATTTAAACAAAAAAAATGAGGTTTCTGTATGATCATAGAACTTGGTGGGGGGGGTGTCAATTCTGCTGCTTCTAGTGATTTCACATTCAGTTTAGTTCAAAAATGCTAACCCATACAGCAAGGATGTCTTAAGAAGAAAATATTAGTCTAGCTAAAGTAGACTGTGACTAAGTTCAGAATAAACTGAGTACATCAGAAAGGGGCTAGAGGTATAGCTCAGTGGGAGTGTGCTTTCCTACCATGACAGCCCTGCATTCAATCTCCAGCACTAGTTGTAAACACGCCCCCCGCCACACACACATGCACACACTCACTATATCAAAAAGGTTCCATAATGAAACAGTTCACTTGTTTAAGTTAACTTGTTCAGTTGTTTAACTGAACTTTATTTCAGTGAATAGAATGAAGTTCTTAGAAGGAGGCCTTGGTCCATAGACCTGAAGGGTCTCTGGAGAAGTGATGGGAAAAGGCATGTTATCAAATGAGAACTGCTCAATTAACTCTCCCTGCTTGCATCTTTCTCAATGAAAGCTTTTTATTACATCTATTTATTTATTTATTTATTTATTTATTTATTTATTTATTTATTTATTTACATGGGTACATGTGCCACGTGTGGAGGTCAGAGGGCAACTTGCAGAAGATGGCCTTCTCCTTCCACTTGGGGGGGGGGGTCCCAGGGATTAGACTCAGATCATGTGGTTTGGCAGCAAGCTGAAACATCTTGCTGGTCCATCCTGCACAGCTCTTTTAATCTATTTCTAGGCACAGCCAGAACTGCTTGGCTATGTCTATCTCCTTGGGTGTATACTCAGGATTACACAAGCAAGAAAGTGCTTCTTGGTCATGTCTCAGTGAAGAGGGGAAGAATGAAGGAGGAGTTGGCCTTGATTAAATACAACACAATTCCCTCTTGAATTGTTGAAGAACATGCTATTAAGACCACAGAAGGATACATATAAGTTGGGATGCCTCTTGCAGCCAAATGTTTTCGAATGAGTCGTTCAGTTCCATACCAGTTAAAACCCTTTGTGGCGTGTCCGATGCGTGGCAGATGAACACTTGCTATTAAAAAGAAAAGAACATGTTTTCACTCATCAAAATTTGATTATCAGTGCCAAATACACCCACAAAAAAATTATAAACTGTCCCACTCACACAATTATAATGTCAAAAATATTCTGGGGAAGCCAGGTGTAGTAGTGCACACCTTTAAGCTCAGCACTTGGGAAGCAGAGGCAGGTGGATCCAAAGCCAGCCTGGTCTATGTAGTGAGTTCCAGCCAGCCAGGGTTACATATCAAGACACTATCTCAAAAGAATAAAACAAAAGAAAACCAAAAAAAATTCTGGGGAGGAATTATAAGAGGGAAAAATAAGTTTTTTTTGGTGAACATAAGGATCCATTGCTTCTAGAAATAAGGAGATATATTGGAAAGAGGAAGTGAGTGATGGTGGAATTAGACTGAAAACAAGCAGAAATTCTCCCCAACTCAAGTAATGCCACAAACATTGAGACACACTAGGCTTGGACACAAATTAAATTCTCTGGAAAGAACTGTCAGTTATGGTGATAAGAAAGTAGAGGACTGAAGTAAAACCAGAGGACCACTTCTTATCTGACGATTGTGATAGAAACGCCCAGTAGATGGGTGTGGTCCACAAGAAGGCTGATGGCAAAGGCTGATTTCCAAAGCAAAGGGCTACACAGACACAAAGTGATGCCAGTTTGCTCTGGGTTTGCTTTTGCCATACAAACAGAAAAGGATTTCTCACCTCCCTTCAAAAGTCACATTACGTGTCCAGAAACAGAATTCATCTCCTCCTGAGGATGGATGGACGCTTACCTTTTTTTTTCTTTGCTGCTAAAAATATCTTCTTCAGGCCCTCCTCCAGGGCTACCATTTTAATGCCAGACAGGACATTGGAGCGGTCACGGTGCTGTGCCACAACCAGGGCCAACTAGAAAGAACAGTCATTAAACAACAGACATGGCTGTCAGCTAAGTGACCACAGAGGAGGCACAGACCGCTACAGAACACTTGGGCTTGGCTCCCTCCCTTGGATGTTCTGCCTCAACAGCAGTATCCTACATAACATAATAATGAGTCCAAAGTCCAGAGCCTGAAGAGATCCTCAGCAGTTAAGAGCACTTGCTGCTCTCCAGAGGACTTGAGCTCGGTTCCCAGCACCCAAGTCAGCTGGCTTACAATTGCCTGTAACTCCAGCTCCAGAGGGGAATCTGTTGCCTCTGTCCTCTGCAGGCATCTGCAATCACGTGCACAAACAGCCCCTCCCAAACGAACACACACACACACACACACACACACACACACACACACACACACACGGAAACTAGGACACAAAGACATCAGGGACGTGCATGCACAGAGGAAAGACCTTGGAGGACACAGTGAGAAGGTAGCCATCTACAAACTGAGAAGACTGGGCCCTGAAGAAGCCAAAGCCACTGACGCCTTCATGTCTGTCACATGGTCTCCAGCATGGTGAGCAGTACACGTCTAAGGCTAAAGCTGTCCAGTCTGTGGCACAAGCTACTGTGCTGCTAGACAGGCTGGGGGCTGGGGGGGGGTTCAAGACAAGCCTTTATAAGCCAAACTTTAGTACTGATACATGATACAGGTTTTCTGCTTACCAAATCTTGCCCCTTGTCTCTTGACTCTTTATCATCAACAGGAAATAAAAGGACATCTCCCAAACTCAAGTCTAGAGTTTAAAAAAGAGAACAGTAAGGATATCACATTCGCTGAGGATTACTGACGGAGGGCCATTCTGAATCCTCCTTATACATTATCTAAGTACAATGAAGTTTTTGTTTGCTTGTTTTTTGATACAGTCTCACTCTGTAGACCAGGCTGGCCTTGAATTTGCAGTAATCCTCCTGCCTTGGCTTCCCAAGTGCTGGGATGATGGGCATGAACCACCCTAGCTTGCTTCTATTAGCTTTTACCCTCTAGTTCCTCCTGAGTTTTCCACTGCCTTCTTTTTTTTTTTTTCTTTCCCCAGTCTTGTGACCTGTCATCTTAGTCAGGAACCCAGCTGCTTCCCTCCTGAATGTTCAGCTCCCCAAACAGTACCAACCCAGTGCCCTGTAGACAAGGCAGAGTGATTCCAAATGGCAGAGGACCCTATGGCATAAGGGTGAGTAGTCACTCTGAGCCTGGAATTCCTTTAGAAGTCTTCTGTTTGTCTTAAATCATTCAAATACCGCATTCTGCTACATGTATTGTTTGTACATTTTCCTATCATTGGAAGCAAATCAAGCTGATGCTCTGGACAAATGGGCCAATCTGCTTCTGGGCAAATATACCCAGAATTTTCTTTTCAAACAAACATGATAAATATCTTGCAAACCTAACCTTTCAGTCATTCTAACATACTGGCAGCTCTGCTATACCATTCTTCAAATCAGATTTCCCAAATAAATGATCATTACCATTGGATGCAGTCCTATTTAGAATGGCATCTTTCTGGACTGTTAGGATGGGCCAAGCTTCCTTTTGAAATGTAATGCTCCTCTTCTCCTTGACTAGACCTCTACCCTGCCTGGGTCCTTCAGTAGTCAGGGGTTAGAAATGTTTTAGGGACAATAAAAAGAGTCAGACTCTTGTAGCAATCCTCCTGCAATTTCTCTCTACCTATGTGAATTCAACCTATCTTTCCAGACCCAATAAAGCGTCCACCACCCCCACAGCCTTCCCTGGTGGTTCTGGCGCAGCCTCATCTATTCTGTTTGCCCTATTTAAATCTTTCTTAATAGAAGACAGCTCACTCCAGCTCTACTTCCTATTGACCATTATACTGTAAATCTGTGCAGCCAGGTTTGAACTTTTGCACTCTTCCAAATGGTCCAAGGTCATGTGACCACCAATACAGCAGGAACCCACTGGCTTGTTTCCAATTCTCATTCTTCTTCAGTCTCTGACACTATGGATCACTTTGCCATCTTGACATCCTCTCCTTCCTTGTGAAAACTGGACATCTCTAATCCAAAAATGCAAAATTCAAACTGCTCCAAAACCTGAGTCTTGAATCCTCACGACACAAGTGGAAACCTACCCACCAACCTCATGTCATGGGTCACAATCAAGTCACAGGTGCATTAAAAATAACATGGAAAAAATGACCATCTCACTTTTATTAGCATGAAACATAAATGAATTTTGTGTTTGGACTTGGATCCCAATCCTGCAATGTCTCCAATTTAAAAACAAAAAATCTCAAATTTGAAACACTTGTGGTCCCAAGCACTTTGGATAAGGGCTGTGCAACCTTTATTTTAAAACACTACATTCTCAAGTTCCTTATTTCTCTAACAATCCCTTGTTTCCTCTTCTTGCCTCGGCTCCAAGTGAATATGTTTTCCAGGCTCTGTTCTTTGTGATCACTTTCTTCCTCATGAGTACAATCCAGGACTTTAAATCTCTGTCTACACCTCATTCCAATCTCTCTCTGGTTGTCTGATTTCCCAACTGCCAGATCAGTATGTCGATCTGCAGTGACTGTCTCAACACACTAAACCCTTCTGTCAACAACCTGGGTCTCTACTGAGTATTCGCTGTGTCCTTATATACCTCTCCACCCTACAGAACGGGCACAAGAATTAGTTAAAAACCTCTGAGAAGCCTGGAAAGCCTTTTTTTGCTAGACAAGGCCCTTTAACCTCTCAGCTACCCGGGAAAGAGCCACAAGGATAATTTTACTCCTCCTGCCATGATGTGATCCCTGCACGTAATAGAAAGTGTCTCTTCCCTTTCTTGGTGCCAGGAGGTTATACTGTTCAGCAAACACCCTGTCCTGAAACAACTTTACTCCTGGCTTCAGGAAGTATCCTTGGCGATGGTGACCTCAAAAGACGTCTTCCTTCCCCTCAGCAACAAACCTGAGCTGTGGTTAGTAGTTTGACAGTGTGTCCAGTTTCTCTCCACTAGGTCTCTGATACTCCCTTATAGAGATAGGGTGATTTAGGTAAACAACGATATAATCTTCATTTTAATACTTACAAATGTGTGTAACGACTGACGTTTTCCAGATACCTGCATTTACTATCCTCACTGTAGTTCCTCGAGGAAGGTGGAAAAAGTATTATCCACACATGATGGATGAGGAAACAGTGCCTAGAGGGTAAGGGTCTGCGCCTCAAAGTTACATAATGAACCAAACGATGGCAGAATGGTGTAAGCAGCTCTTCCTGCCCCTGTAGTGCCTGTCAACCCCCAACACACCATTTTAAGCATCCTCTCCCATCTCCCTCCATCCCTGACCCTCCCCTTCACTTTCCCTCTCACCTTTCATTTTCCCAGCCAGCTCGTATATTTTTCTTGGCTCAGCTGATCGTGCCTCCAGAGCTGTGAATAAACCACCTCTGCCCCAGCGGCCAGAATCATCTGACAAAAAGAGAGCATTTTTATCCACAGGAGGCATCCAGGCTACAGCTTAGAAAACCAGAGGCACACAATATAGGCTCACAGGAGAATGGTTTTTCAGGAAAGGAAATGTATCTAATCTTATCTAATCTCCTAGAAATATCAGTTGGACTTCCCAAACAGGTTTAGATTTTCTGGAAGACACACTTGGTTATTTCATTCTCACAGGAAACATCAAAATTGGAATCTCAAAAGAGTATTCTGGATGAGTGGAATCTCTGGTGTGTCTACAGCTGCTGGAGGTGACTGAGGAAGGGCAGAGAGTGTGGAATAGAGGAAACAATGGAGTGGGCACTGGAGTCAGACCCCAGCACACACTCCTACACACACGTAGGTGAGTTAGGGGAAGAGTTACAGGACTTAATTCAAAGCTAGTACTAACGTCGCTGGTCACACCTATTTACATTCATTTATTCTACACATATTGGCTCATGTATCTTATCATGTCACACTTTGTTCTAAGCACCAGGCTTAGAACAGTGAACAAAATAAATAAATAAATAAATAAATAAATAAATAAATAAATAAATAAATAAATAAAGTTCCTGCTCCATGAAACTAATTTTTTAATGCAATGAGACAGTCAAATAAAAGAAATTCATGAGGCTAGAGAGATGGTTCAGCACTTAAGAGCATTGGCTGCTCTTGCAGAGGACCTGGGTTCGATTCCAGCACCCACATGGCTGCTAACACCCATCTGTAACTCCATTCCAAGGGATCCAATGCCCTCTTCTGACTTCTGTGGGTACTGCATGACATGGGTACACTTACATAGAGCCAGGCAAAACACTCATACACATAAAATAAAAATAAATAAGCAAATACATATGTCAGCATGTCAGGTGATAAAGTGCAGGACACAGGAAAATATAAGAAGACAGAGAATAAGGATGGAGATTTTTATATAAAGGGATCAGGGAAGAGCATTCTGAGAAGCACAGACTGCACAATACTCAGTGTGGTTATTTGGGGAAACAGGGTTCCAGGCCGAGGAAGTGAAAAGCGTGAAGGTCATGAGAGTAAAACACTTGGAGTTTTTGCTTTTCCACACAGGATATACTTATCTTCTAAATATTGCTTCACTCCACCCTCTTAAACACTTCACGCAGAAGGATAAAAACAGATAATATTCAACTGGACAAGGAGGTTGAGGCTCAAGGAGGTTGGGTAACTCAACCCAGTAAAGAATCAAGGCCAAATCCATGTCTCAATGTGGAAATCCATGCCTGGTGACCATCCCATACTGCACTGGTTCCATTACCCTTAGGCCACACTTCTGCCGCATCGTCCTCATTTCCTGGCATCATAAATATGAGGTTCCCACGGCATCTTAGACCACTCTTCGTACCTACACAGTGCACAATGAGAGCATCTTCCGCCCCAGCCTGCGGGTGGGTGACGTCACCACTAACATAGTTGATGGAGGTTGAGTCTAGGTCTTCATAATCCAGTTCGGACGTACACTCATCTTCCCCATCCTCAAGGTCCTCAGGCTCACTGTCCTCCGAGGGCAGGCAGAAGGAATGGTAATTGTTGGACTCCCACCAGGCCATCCTTCATCAGGCCAGAGAGAAAAGGAAATTAATGTTTTCTTGGAAACATTCATAGACAACAAGGAAACTGATAAGCAGCTCACCCTGACTGATGCTTTCTACTTCTTTGTAAATAAACAAGTCTTCCTGATTAGCCTAGCTGCCTCCTACTAAGCGTCAGTAATGAGCAGCCACCAAATGCTCCCGTTTTTAGAAACATAAACCAAAATGGACTGTTCAAATAAATGACTTCTTGTCACACGGCTACAACAAAACCTTTAAAAATCCTGATTCAGGGCTGGCATGATGGCTTAGCTGGTAAGGGTGCTTGCTGAGAAGCCTGACAACTTGAGCTTGATCCCAGGAGCCCACATGGTGAAGAGAGAACTGACTCCGGCGAGACCTCCTGACTTCCACATGTGCTCCATGGCACATGCTCACACATGTTAACTGGTTAATAATAATAAATAAATGAGAAATCCTGTTCCAATAGAATACCTCATTGCCTTGGCACTCAGGGCTTCTCCCTAAAGCAGACTAAATGTAAGTTTGCTCTTCAAAAATGTATTCTGGGGGCTGGAAAGATGGCTCAGTGGTTACAGAGGACCTGGGTTCGAATCCCAGCACCCATATGGTGGCTAACAACTGTTCATAACTCTAATTCCAGGGGATCCGACGCCCTCTTCTGACCTCTGTGGGCATTGCACGACACAGGTGCACTCACGTACATGTAGGCAATACACTCATACACTTGAAATAAAAACAATAAATATTTTATAAAATGTATCCTGACACCACTAAGAACTACCAGGGCAAGCAAGGTTTTCCTGAATTTTTGAAGGCACGTTCAGCTGTGGACTCACTCTACAGAGTCTTCTCGGCAATGGTGGCCCCAGCCAGGGACCAGGCAGACATACTTTTTCCTGTGCTCGGCCTCTTTCTTCTCCTTCTTCTCCTCCTCCATTCGTCTCTTCCTCTTGGCCACTGCTTCTTGTCTTCTCTTCCGTCTGTCCTCCAGTTCTTCTGGGCTCAGGATCCGCTTCCTTTTGATGGGCCCTTCTGCCAGGCCTGGGATGAGAACCTTAGGAAGGTCAAGACCCAGAGCCAGGAAGGTCAGAACTGCCTGCTCCTCAGAACATCTAGAACATTCTGTACAGCAACAACATGCTAAGTACTTCACAAAACAGTGCATCTCCACTGTGGGGGGGGGGCACTGACAGCAAGATGCCTTGAGTTACTGTTCACACAGCATATATCATAAACACAGTGGCCACTGGGCACTAAACTCAGCCAATGCACTGCCAAGGCTGGTAGAGGCCTTCCTCGGCATTTCTTCAGCAATGAGGTACTGCCATATAACTTTTCTTTCTTGATTGAAAGCATTGCCTGTAGGATTCCATTTTAGTTTAATCAATTTTAAATGCAAATCTTTCTACAAATGTATTATATAATTCCTTTTAAAACAGATTATTTCAGCATCATAATTACCTTAATGATAGTTAACAACTAGAGAGAACATATTAAGTGCCAAACACTGTGAATATTCATGCATTGTTTATGCCTGTCACCCTCTCTTAATGACGCAGGGTCACAATTACCAATGGCATAAACAACGTTTTCATGTATTAGTGATCTCTTTAGGGGTGGCTTTGAGGAGCAAGTGCTGCTTTTCCTTGCATTAAATCATACAATTATTTGCCTTATTTTATTTTTTTAGACAGGGTCTTCCTGTAGCCCCAGCTGGCCTAGAACTCACTAAGTAGACCAGGTTGATCTGGATCTCATAGAGATCCTCCTGCTTCTGCTTCTGCTTCTGTGCTGGGATTAAAGGCATGTGTCGCTACACCTGGCCCATACTAACCTTCTTAATGTTTGTCTGTTTGTAGGCAGGGTCTCAAATAACCCAGGCTGGCTTTGAACTTGCTATGGAGCAAAGGTGGTCTTGAACTGATCCTCCTGCCTCACCTTCCAAGTACTAGGATTACAGCTATGTGCCACCATGCTCAATTCCTTATTTTTTTATATAAATTTTCATTTTACTTATTATTAGTGAGGAAAGAAAACTAGTGAGAGAGAAAGAGAGAGGCAACTTTGGGGAGTCAGTTCTCTCCTTCTACCATGGGTTTGGGGGATTGAGCTCAAGATTTTCAGGCCTCCATGGCAAGTGTTTTTACATCCTGAGCCATCTTGCTGGTCCTTTAATGTTTACTAAAGATTTTTTTAGTGTATGTTATGTGTGTGCCTGATTGTCTGTATGTGTGCCAGGTGCTGATAGGAGCCCAGGGATGTCAGAAGAGTACTGTCAGAGCTTCTGAAACTGGAGTTACAGGAAGTTGTGAGCCCCCATATGGGTGCTGGGAACCAAACTGGGGTCTCCTGCAAGAGCAATAAGTGCTCAACTACAGAGCCATCTCTCTGGTACCCCCTAATGCTTTTTAGAACAACATTTTACATAGCTTTATAATAATGCTCAGTGCATTTATTATATTCAATAAACACATTTTTCTTAACAGCACCATTTTTTTGTTTTCTCGGGATAACAGTTTGGAAGAACTTATGGCTTTATAGAAATGTAATCGTTCTTACACTGCCTTTATTCCTCAGTGACCGGCCCTCTTGACTTGTTTTCTCAAGAAGAGTTTTCTGAAGATTCACCAGTTGTTCAAATGACTTCCTGTCTTCCTTACTAGGCTCTTTAGAATAATCTTTACCTTCAAATACGTACATATGGTTTTCTAAAAACATAAAACACAGATGTTAGATGCAGAAAAAGAGATTACTGATATTCAAAACAGTAACTCAGGTGAACAAGAAAATGGCCCACATTCTAAATGGGCAAAGACCAGCTGGTGATCATTTCCTGCCATAAGCATCTTTGCATTCTACATGGAGTCCTGTGTATTATCTTTCCATAGGACAGCACATGGCTAATAACCCTGTTGGTCCATCTAGACGACCCCTGTCTGCTGGATCCCTCTACCCTGCTAAGGCTCGGCCACTCCTTCATCCCAGCCCTGTTCCTCAGCACAAATCTCACCAACCTGAAGATTCCCTAATAAATCTCTACTTTTTAATTATGAGCACAGATTTAATACTCAAACCTTTTCCCCTTTTCTACAAGCTTAAAAGGAACACATGGCAAATCTTCTGAGATAATGAAAGATCACAGAAAAGATCCTTTGGATTTATAACAAGTGCTGCAGATCTCACTTAACTGTGGTTAGCAAACCCCACTTATGAAAACAGAAACTGAGGCTCACACAGGTGAAGGAGCTCCTTAGTTCTCACTGCTACATAATAAAGCCTTCTGCTCTAAGGCCTGCATGCTTTTTTCAGTGGATGACTAGATAAAACAGCAAGTATATGACAGCTTCAGTCACGACAAGGACGATCTTGAGCAGCACTCATGCTATGAGAACACTTTTTTAAAAAGGTTTTATTTTTCTATTTACTTTGTGTATATGTGCTTGTGTGAGCGTGTTTTCACACGAGTACACTGCCTGTGGCGGCCAGAAGAGGGCATCAGAGTCCCTGGAGCTAGAGTCACAGGCAGTTTTGAGATGCCTGATGTGATACTAGGAACTGAACTCTGTTCTTCTGGAAGAGCAGCAGGTGCTCCTAACTGCTGAGCCCCGTCTCCAGCCCCTGTGAGGGCACTTTCACACCTATTTTTACATTTGATTTTTGTAACTCTTTGAAAGGGTAAAGCAGACATGTATAGAACCATGTTACAGATAAGGACACAAAGGCTCAGTGAGGGTGGGTGAAGTGCCAAGATCAGAAATCAAGAGACCAGCAGCCACAGACAGGCAAGAGACTAATAGCAAGTGAAGCGTACTTAATAGCATGTTACCAAATAATGTATTTTCATAGCATTATGAAACCAGCTATAAGTATGTTTTCCCTCGAGAGTATGAAAGCAAAACATTTTCGTTCTCAAGAGATCAATTGCTTCACACTTGTACCAAAACCTAACCAGCTGTAATTCTAACTGGCATTTGCTAATTAAAGCAGCAGGGGGTTTCAATGAGACACTCTATCAACAAGTGGGGAAAAAATAAAGAGTTGAGAAGTGTCAAAATATGATCAACATATATAGCTTCATAGAGTGCTTTTTGAAACCCTGGCATTCAAGATAAAGCAATCCTGTGTGGTGTTTTTCGCCGGGGCTGTTTTAATGACTAGTCTTTCATATTCACTGACACTATTTTAAATCACATATCCTCAATCTTCAGCAAAGAGAGGGTCTAGACCCTCACATGCATACTGCCAATGGAACCATCTACCACACAGGGAGCCTAGCCCCATTCATCAAAGACAGCGTCCAAATGTTAATCCAACTGGGGATTTCTTTTTCTGGCAGTTGGACTGTTAAAAAATATGTAATGTTTTTAGGAAGTCAGATTGACTTAGAAATACAATGATCTTTCTGAAAACACTGCAATTTTATTTTGTTCTGAAAAATAAGATGAAATTAATCTGAGTGACTACAGAAATGGATGTAAGCTTTGGTATTTAAGGTAATCAAATATAACTTAAAAATATGACCACATGCACCGATTTCTTCTCCCCTCACCTGAAACCTCTAAATGGCAGTAACAGGATTCTTAAAAAGATGTATGAGGCAATGGCCAATGGAAAAGTTCAGTGAGTCTCCGGAAAATGTGGAGTGGGTGGAGGGAATAATAACAGATTAACAAGAGCCAGAAGTAAAACACAGGTGCCCAGCCTTGGGAACAGAAACCCTCTCAACCCTCCAAGCACTTTGGATTCACAGATGCATGGTAACATGAGGTGGGAGACTGAGAGAATTTCTGCATACCACAGTACTAGGAACATCACCAACCCCCAATACACCACATCTTTTCAGTCTAAGCCAACACATATACTCCATCACTGGGAGAAGGCAGCCTGAACTAGGAAGCCTAGCAAGACTCCAACAAGAACAAGAATTACCCTGATGTCCTATTGCTGCCAGTACAGGAAAAGTCACATGACAATAACCATGAGCCATTAGGGAACACCCTTCACACAACAGCACTTCATGGACTGGGGATGTTGCTCAGTTGGCATAGTGCTTGCCTACTGCGTGCACAAAGCCCTGGATCTGATCCCCAGCACCACATAAACCAGGCATGCTGATTCAAACCTGCAGTTCCATCACTGGAGACGTAGAGGCAGAAGGAGCAGAAGTTCAAAGCCATCTTTAGTTTCACAGCAAGCTTGAGGCCAGCCTGGGATGCACAAGATTCTGTCTCAAACAAATAAACATCACTTCTAATCCAAAACTCAAAAATTTAGAATGTTGACCAAATTAAAAAGACAGAAAAAAAAAAAGACAGAATCATCTACATACAAGTATATTGTAAAGCTGAATGGGAAAAACTATAAAACATCTGCCATAGTCTGCATAGTTGATGAGTACATGTTCAATTTAAAAAGTAAACAATTCAGCTTTAGGTAAGATGGCAGACTAGAGGCTGCCTCTGTGCCATAAAAGAAAGAGTCACAGTAAGAAGAAATAGACTCAAGGCTGGAAAGACAATGGCTCAGAGCTTAAGAGCATTGGCTGCTCTTGTAGAGGACCAGGGTTCAGTTCCCAGCACCCACATAGCAGCTAACAACCATCTGTAATTCCAGTTCCAGGGGATCCAACACTCTTGTCTGACCTCTGTAAGTATATAATTTTTTAATAATTAATAAAATAAATTTTAAAAATTTAAGGAAAAAAGATACAGACTTTACCCCAAAGAGAAAAATGGAAGAAAAGCTTCGGAAATCCACAAAAGAACACCAGAAAAGAGCAGGAAAAACAGCCAGATGTGTGAGGCAGAGAGAAAAACCCACCAAGCTTCAATGGGGCAGAACCTTGGGGCAGAGGGGGTGCAGAAGGTCAGCCAGCCTACTCTCAGGACAAGTGTACAGTGCTCCTAATCCTCAAATCCAGCTATAGGCTTTGATGAGACAGTAATCCCTCTAGCGACACGTCAGCGGCAGAGTGAAACCCCATTATGTCATTATATGACTTGGAAGGCAGTAGCCAGGGAGCCATCTTGACAGAGAATCTAATAAAAACAGCCACTTCAGGGGACTGAGATCAAGGAACACACACAGGTAGGGGAGCTTCAATTCGGCCTGGCACAGCCCAAATGAAGGAAGGCCCTGAGACACAGTCATGGAGTGCAGGAGGGCCAGACACTGACAAGCAGAAGGGTGAGAGGGCAGAAGGCTGGTTCTGCCTGGGAAGTGCCCAGGGAGAGAGAGCCCTGCCCTCAGTGGCCCAGAGCAGATCTCATCAACGCACAGGGATTCTGGAGCTTGACAGCTCTGAGCCTGAGGCCAGTGGGTGGATCAAACTCTGAAGCCACCTATAGTGACCTATGCTGTGGGGCCCTGAGAACTCTGAACATAAGCACACAAGAAACATGAACAAGCAAAACACCATGACTCCCCCTGAAGAACACAATGCAACTACCGAACTAAAGACAAGTGCAATGCCAGACGAAGACTACTTAAAGTGTTCTGGTGAAAATGATCAGTGACCTGCAAGAGGCTACAAACAAGCAGGTGAATTCAGTCCCAGACCTGAAGAGGAAAGACATCAACATGGAAGAAAAGGTTAGAAAAATGGATGAGGAAGTCAGCAATAGAGGTAAAAAGTCAGATGAAAAAAAATGGACAAAAAATGCATAAGGGAAAGAGATTTTTTAAAAAATAAAATACCGCCAGGTGTGGTGGTGCACGCCTTTAATACCAGCACTCATCAGACAAAGGCAGAGGCAGAAGCAGGTGGATCTCTGTGAGTTCAAGGCCAGCCTGGTCTACATAGTGAGTTCCAGGTCAGCTGGGGTTATAGGGAGACCCTGTCTCAAAAAGACCAAAAAAATAAAAATAAAAAATAAAAAAATAAATAGAAACATTGGAAGTGAGAAACTATGAGTCAAATAAAAAGCACAGTGGTTAAAACATCATCAATGACTCAACCAAATAGAAGAAAAAATATTCAAGGAGAGAAGATAAGGTCAACATTCAAGCATCAATAATAATAATAAAAATAAAAATAAAAATAAAAATCATGGCCACACTCACCAAGGACTCTGGGATACAATCAACAGACAAAACCACGGAATCCACAGGACAGAGGCAGAGCTGACATAAACACTGATGGAGAGCCTACTCAATGAAATCATTAGCAGAACAGCCCTCAAAACCAGAGAAACAGACACTGAAACACAAGGAGCTTTCAGAACCCCAAACGGACAATCTCTACCAGACAGAATAGTTCAAATCTTGAAAACGCAAAGCAGAGAAGCAGTATCAAGAGGCCTAAGGGAAAACACCAACACACCTACACAACAGGAATGGCAGAATAATATCGGGTGTTCTATCAGCAACTCTCAAAGCTAGGAAAACATGGGCTGGAAAAAATTGTCAACCACAATTGCTATATCCCTTGCATGCCTATAAACCCCAGTGCTTACTGAGGGCAGAGACAGAATTGCTGGGGTTTACTAGCTGCCAGTCTAGCTGAAAACTGTGAGCTCCAGGTTCAGGAAGGGACCCCGCCTCAAAGGAATAAGGCCTCCACACATGTATCCAAATGTATACATGCACATACACTACACACACACACACACACTACAGTCACACGCATACATACAACGACAACAACAACAAAAAGACAGACAACATTTTAAGAAAAGCACACACTAAGGCAGCTCATGACCACCAAGTCAGGACTGCCATTGTATATTCATTTTTTAAATGAATCCAGCTAACCTGGAACTATGTAGACCAGGCTGGCCTTGAACTCAAAGAGATACACCTGCCTTTGTCTCCCAAGTCCTGGGGTTAAAGGCATGCACCACTAGGCCCTGCCTTGTAGAAGATACTTAAAAGAAATATTACAAAAGGGAGGAAGGAAGACAGTGTCAATGATGACAGCACAGAAGGAATCCATTTCATGAGATTAGCTAAATAAAGGAGAACTAGGAAGGAATCCCTCGTGTCTAACACAGTGAACCAAAAAAGCCCTGACATTAACAGGGGAGACAATGAAGAACAAATAGTAACAAAATCAACCAGAAAAACAGCAAACAAAATTACAGGAATTAGTAAACATCTCTCAGTAAAAACCTGAAATTCAAATGACCTCAATTCATCAATACAGAGTCACAGACTGACTAGATTTTAAAAAACAAAGCCAACTGTTGTCTTCAAGAAATACACCAAGCTGGTAGATATCCACAAACTGAGAGTCAAAGTGTGGGAAACAATCTATCAAGGGAACAGAGGCTGAAAACAAGCTGGTATAACCATTTTCAGAGCTGATGAAGACGACTAAAACTAATCAGAAAAGAAGGCTACTATGTATTAACAAAAAGAATAATCTGCCACAAATATCAAACAATTGTAAATATATACGCTAAACATCAGGGTTCCCAATTTCCTAAAACAAACACTAATGAATATAAATGGTCAGATAGGACCTGATACAATAAGAACAGTGACTTTAATACCCATTCTCATCTCTAGATCGGCCATGCAATTTCAAAAGCGACAAAGAAACCTCCGATTTAAACTACACCATGGATCAAATGAACTTAACAGATATACAAAGAATATTCCATCCAACAGAATCAGAATATGCTACTTTTTCAGCAGCCCATAGACTCTTCTCCAGAATAGATCACATTCTAGGCCACAAATCAAATCTTACTAAATGCAAAAGAACCAGACGAGCTCTTTCATCTTATAAGATCATAGTGCAATAAAACTAGGTAGCAATAGGTAGAAAAAAATAAACTACATAAATACACAGAGACTGAAGAATACCTCTTGAATGACCAGTGAAAATAATTGAAGAAATCAGGGAGGAAATTTTAAAGTTCTTAGAATCAAAGATAATAAGAAAAAACTACCAGAATCTTTGGGAGATAACAAAGGCAGTTTTAAGAACAAAGTTTATAGCTATGGGTGCTAACATTAAAAAAACAGAGCGATCTCAAATAAATAACCAACAACATATCTCAAGGTCCTAGAAAGATAAGAGCAGAGGCTGGAGAGATGACTCAACAGTTAAGAGCACTGGCTGCTCTTGTAGAGAAACTGGGTTTTGTTCTTAGCACCCACATGGTAGATAACAACCATCTGTAACTACAGCTCCAGGGTATCCAATACCTTCTTCTGGCCTCTGTGGGATTTGCAGGGCACAGGTGCACTTATATACATGGAGGCAAAACATACATACATAGAAAATTAAAATAAATTTTAAAAAATGTTTAAATCTAAAACAGCCCAAACCCCAAAGCAGTACAAGAAATAAAAAGGTTTAAGGTAAAAACTAATAAATGGGAACTTTTATAAAAGAACAATACATGGAATTAAAGAAAGAGCTGGGGTTTTTTTTGAAAAATAATTAAGACTGAAAAAAACCCTACCCAAACTAACTAGAAGACCCAAATTAGTAAAATTAGAGCTGAAAAGGGGACGGTTACTACAGACAATGGTGAAATACAGAGAACCAGCAGGGGCTGTTTGGGAACTTAGCAGTCCAAAAATCTGGAAAAGTCTAGAAGACATGGATAAACTCCTAAAAACATATGACTGAGTAAAATTAAAAACATATGAACTACTTAAACAGATTCATAACAATCAACAAGATTAAATCAGAAATAGGAAGTCTCCCAACAAAGAAAAGCCAGGACCAGATGAATTCATGGCCAAATTCTACCAAACCTTTAAAGACAAGCTAGCAGCAATGCTTTTCAAATTGTTCCATAAAATAGAAAGGGAAGGAACACTATCAAACCCGTTCTGTGAAGACAGTATGATCCTGATTCCACAATCAGATAAAGACACAACAAAGAAAGGAAACTCAAACATTTCTGATAAATATAGATGTGAATTTTTTCAATAAAATTTTCATAGCCCCAATTTATGAACACATTAAGCAGATGATTCACCATGACCAAGTTGGTTTCATTTCAGGGATGCAAGGCTGGTTCAACAGCTGCAAATAAATAAATGTAATTCAACACATAAACAGACTTAAGAGACAAAAACCATGCAATTGTGTTAATTAATGGAGAAAAGGCCTTCAACAAAATTCAACATCCCTTCAAAAAAGCCAGGTCTACAAGGAACGTTCCTCAGCATAACATGACTTATAACAGACCTATAGCCAATGCTAAAGTAAATGGGGGAAAACAGCATTTCTTCTAAAATCTGGAATGAGACAAGGATGCCCACTCCCTCCATTCTTATGCAATACGGCACTTGAAGTCTTAGTTAGCTAGAACAGTAAGGAGAGAGAGAGAGAGAGAATAAGGGAGAGAGAGAGACAGAGAGACAGAGAGACAGAGACAGAGAGAGGCAGAGAGACAGAGAGACAGAAAGACAGAGAAAGATAAACAGTATATAATTATTCATATAGGCAGACATGATCCCATACTTAAAAGACCATAAAGACTCCACCAGAAAACTCTTAAACCTAATAAAATTTCCACAAAGTAGAATACAAAGTTAAGTTACAATAATCAGTAGTTTTTCTTAGTAACCAGTAACAAAATTAAGAAATAGGGGAAAACTCCTATTCACAATAGCTTATAAAAAAGAAAAGAACAAAAACAGAAAAAAGAAAAATCCTAGGAACAAATCTAACCAAGGTCAAAGTCCTTTGCAAGACAAACTTTAAGACACTAAAGAATAGAATTAACAAAACACTAGAAGTCGGAAAGACCTCCCATGTCATGGACTGGAAGAATTAATATTGTGAAAATGGTTACATTACCAAAAGTAATCTACATATTCAATGCAATCTCCATCAAAATTCTAATGAAATTCTTCACAAAACTAGAAAAAAAACCTATCCTATAATTTATATAGAAGCATAAGCAATCCTTGGCAGAAAGAACATTAGCGGTATCAAAATACCCAAATTCAAATTACATTACAGACTCATAGTAACAAAAACATCATGGTACTGGCTTAGACCCTTAGAATACAAGAGAGGACTCAGAAATAAACCTACACAGTTATAGGTACCTAATTTTTAATAAAGTGTAAAAACATACTTTGTACAAAAATCAACTTAAAGTGGACCAGAGACTTTAATGTAAGAACTCTGAAGCTGCCAGAGAAAAACACAGGTAAAACACTTCAAAACACAGACACAGGCAGGACTCCAACAGCATGGGAGTCCTAAGAAGTAACACATGAGATTATATGATATCAAAAAGTTTTGGCACAAAGCATGGTGGTGTGCACCTTTAATCCTAGTACTTGGGAGGCAGAGGCAAGTGGATCTCAGCCTGGTCTACACAGTGAGTTCCAGGCCAGCTGAGGCTACAGGGTGATCCTGTCTTAAAAAAAGACTAAAAAAATTAAAATTAAAATTAAAAAAAGCTTTGGCACAGCAAAGGAAACAATCACCAGTATGAAATGGCCTAAAGACCAGAGGGAAAAATCTTTTCCAACTATATATCAGAAAAGGGGTTAATATCTAGGATATACAAAGAACTGCAAAAATTAACCACCAAGAAAACCAAACTATCCAATCAATAAATGGGCTTAATGAACTGAATTAGACAGTTGTTCGAATGGTCAAGTGTTCAACATCCTTAGCCATGAGTAAAATGGAAATTAAAACTGCTTTGAGGATCCATTTTACCAGTCAGCATGGCTGTTATCAAGAAAACAAACAACAACAAATGCTGATGAGGATGTGGGGGAAGAGAAGTCCATATTAATCACTTGTAGGAATGTGAACTTGTATAGTCACTACTGAAGATCAGTATGGTGGTTCTTCAAAAACCCTGAAAATAGAACTAACACATGGCCCAGCTATACTTACATATTCATGTTTAAAGCTGAACTATTCATAATATCCAGGAAATGGAACCAACCTAGATGTCCATCAGTATGAGTAGATAAAGGAAATGTGATACATAGAAAATAGAATTTTAGCCATAAAGAAAAATGAAATAAAGATCTCTTCAGGAAAATGAATGCAATTGGCATCATATGTCGAAAGGAAGAAGCCAGATTCAGAAACCAAATACCACGTTTTCTTATACGCAGAATCATTTAAAACTTCACATACATATGTGAGCATGTGTTTGTATATGTGTGTAGATTACAAAACTTGAAAGGGGACCATGAGAGGAAAGGAAGAAATCTTCAGGGAAGAGAGAAAGGGTGCCATCTAGTGCATGTGAGAGGGAAGCAAAGGGGAGTCTAACCTGGGCACCAAAGGGAAGTGGCTGGAAGTGAGAAGGGGGCACCAAGGAGGGCAATGGGACAGAGGGGCAATGAAAGAAAACAAAGTGTAATACATGTATGTATGAAAATGCCATGACCTAAACAATACAGAAAAGCAAGCCATTGTGTCCAGAACGGGAGGCACTCTGTGCAAAGCCCCATCCTAAGGGGTCAGCTCTGACACACAAAGATGCTGGCAACGAAGGGAGGAAATACAGAAAGTTAATTAATCCTTGAAGTGGACACAACCATAAGCATTAACACCAGGATTTTAGTTCAGAGTTTAGCGATGCAAATAGTCAGATATATTTCTAGTTATTCTGGGAAGACTTCTTAACAAGATGGCAGCACGCTGGTAGAAAACAATTTCCAGAGAAGCAGGACTGTGGGATTTCTAGGGGCTCATCTCACTCCTGCCCTGGCACTGGGTGACCGTGGCGGTTGCTCTGCCCAGTTCCCAACTCACTTCCTTCCTCCTGCTCTCTGCTTGCTCCTCCTGCTGCAGGCAATGCATCAGAGGCCCACTGGCCATCTTTGGTTTCTCCCAGGATGAACTCCAGGTCTATTTCACCCATGGTGCTCCCCTCAGAAGACAGCAGCTTATCCAAGCCAAATTTGAGTATCTCTCTTAACTTGAATGAAGAAAACAAAAGTCTAATTAGTAAGTTCTGAAAATGAATGTCAGGGTATGGGTGACCTGTTAAACGGCTAAGACACCACACATGTTCCTTCTGTGACGGACAGCCAGCTTAACCTTTCTCTCACAGGCGATGCAAAAAGGATGGAGGATAGGTAACCAAAAAGGTGACAGATGATGATTAGAGCTGGTGACTTTGTCAATTCTTTTTAACAATAAAAAACTGAAAAGTTTCCTCTTTCTTTATAAGAAAAATAGTAACTCTCAACACTTGCTATAGCCAATCTCACCACCTCTTTGTCATGGGCTTTCCAAGGACCCACAAGTGAAGTCCGGGACTCTGTCAATGGCTTTCCTAATTCTCACACTGCTAAATGTCTTTGGCTCAGCATCGTCTGACTGCTGTCCTTGGCAATCTGCTTTCCTACCACAGTGCTCCACGGCCACTGCTGTGGCAAAGACCAATCAAGACCTGGTCACTTACCAAAGGCCATTTCTTGGTCTGACTCTTCCTGGGCTCTACTCTTCCTCTGTGACTCTACTCCACTTCCTCCCATTCACCTTCCCTAGGGTCCCCTCATCCATTTCCTGCGAGTACGGGATCTGCCCAGAAAGTTCAGACACCATTTCCTAGCTTTCATTGGCTGCTTCCAATTCAGCACCTCCTCAAATGCCACCTCTGAAATTCTGTTTTTGTTGTTGTTGTTGGTTTTGGTTTTTTTGTTTTTGGTCTTTTTGAGGCAGGGTCTCCCTGTGGCCCCAGCTGTCCTGGAACTCACTATGTAGACCAGGCTGGCCTTGAACTCAGAGATCTGCCTGCCTCTGCCTCAAAAGTGCTGAGATTAAAGGCATGCACCACCATGCCCAGCTTGCTGTTTTTTTTTTTTAACTTATTATTTGTGTGTGTGTGTGTGTGTGTGTGTGTGTGTGTGTGTGTGCGTGCGCATGCACATGTGCCACAGCACACAGGTGAGCACAATTTGCAGGAGGCAGGTCCCTCCATCATGTGGGTACCTGGTATAGAACTCAGTATGTATCAGGCTTGGTAGCAAGCACCCTTGCCTGCTGGGCCATTTCCCCAGCCTTCCCAGCCTCCCTTCCCTCTTTTTTTTTTTTTTTGGACAGGGTCTCACTATGTAACCCTGGCTGACCTGGAAGTCACTATATAAACCAGGCTGGAGTTCCACCTTCCTCTGCCTCCTGAGTTTTGGGTTTATAGGCATGTGCCACCACGCCCAGCAAACTCTGAAATTCTGAACTGTATTAGATTTGCATTGTGCATGGACCTTCATTTGCATCTTGCCCTTCTAGACTAAGCTGCTTATCTCTAGATCACCTACTTTGTAACTTGGAAACCTTAAAGCATGCAGTAATAGCATGTGAAAACCTTATGTAGGTCATTGAAGCCTGAACATTCCTGGATAGATTTCTATTTAACCTTGCTATGTATATAACCAAGGCAACTGACTTTGCATGTGTTACCAAAACCCAAAGAAAGCCAGTCATTTATGGTAAGGATTCATCTGCACTGCTACCCTGCCTTCAACTGCCCATGTCCCTGGCCTCTCCTGTTATTGTGAACTTGCTATGCCCTAGTCACTAAGGCACTACCTGCACTTTTGTGAGAAGCAGTATATTACAGTAATTAAGGGCATGGGGTTGAAGGTTAGAATGTTTTGGGTTTTAAATCTGAATGACTTTGGACAAATTACTTAAGATGTGGATAAAAAAAGGATATTCATCACTCTACTGTCATTTCCTGAAAATGGAAAGGGGTATCTCAAGTGATACATAGTAGCACACAGTAAGCACCTCAAAATGCTCACTATATGGAATGTTCCTGTGTTCAAATGCAAGTTGATGATCCAGCACTGATCCTCTTTATTCTGTATTTTACTGCCATTACGTACTATGCTCCTTTTTGGCTCCTACAGTCCCATGCACATAGCAGGTATTAAGGTAAGTACAACTCAGGCCAGAGGACACTGAGTGGCTAATGCTACTTTCTACTCACCTTCTCATCCACAGAGACTGACTAGAAATCATGACAATCCTAAGAAGAACAACGTACCTACCTGGAGGTCAGCCTCAGCTGAAGGTTTCTGGGCTCCTAGAGTGAAATGGCCTCCTTCAATGACCATGTTGGTGAGCTGCAGTTTTGAGGCTGCTCTCCTATACACAATTTCTTCCACAGTATCTCGGCCGATCAGTCGAATGACTTTAACAGACCTGTGAGTCACATAAGCGACAGCAGTATGTGGTTAAAGGCTCGCCAGGTCAGTACACCTGAAAGGAAGCAGAAGCAAGCACCACACAGAGCGTACTGTTATGACACCTTTCATTCACCCTGGCATCCAT
>NW_008332653.1:1781-29995 GCF_000622305.1 Nannospalax galili | reverse complement strand
AAAAAAAAAAAAAAAAAAAAAAGGATGCATGCTCTTTCAGAAGAGCTCTAAACACGAGAGAATCTGCTCTGGGCGATAGTAAGAAGTGCGCATGACCCACGGTGCAAGGTACGGCTAGGTAGCAGGGTCCCAACACACACTAATGAGAAGACAGCCGATGCGCTCCTCCACTGATGTGCTCCTCCACTCCTTGGTGGAACAGGAAACTACCTTCCTCTGATTGCAGAAAACCTTAGTGAGTCTTTCTGTAATTGTATCCACAGTTACAGAAAGCAATGTAACAAAGCCAAAGACAAGAACACCTCATGTAGCAACTTTCTGGGTTTTCTTTGGCGCTGTAGGAAAGGGGTGGGGCTGGACCTTGGGTTTCGGGAATTAAGAGAACCACGAAGGCCAATTACAGCCTTCTCTTTGATTAATGTGAAAACTGGTACAGAACAGACTCACTCTTGCCAAAGTCATTAGATCCTTGCTGAAACAAGTAAGCCTGACAGGGCTTCTTCCAAGAGCCTGAATTAAGGGCCGCTTCTCAGAAGGGCTATGACTCTCAGTTGGATCTTGAGACAAGCCAGGCAGGAATATTTTAATTAAGGCTTTGTATAAAATTAAAGTTGGAATAAAGAGATGATAATAACTGATTCCTGAGAGATACTAAGTTACCTATTGGTCTAAGTAGCTACTACTACATTTTATTTACTGTTTGCCATGAATTGCTCTGAGCATTTTATATACATATCAACTCTTCTCCCTTTCACACAACCTTATGAACCCTGCTTTTTTATTATTACCCTTGTTCACATAGAAGTGGAAACACAGAGAGGTCAGAGGACTTATTTGAAGTTGTGCAGAAGACAAAAGAGCTCAGATTCAGTCTCACATGCTCTGGCTCTTGAACCTGTCGGTATAATTCTGGGCTTTTGTTGTTACTATAGTTTTTCTATTCTTTCGAGATAGGGTCTCACCATGATGCCCAAGATGACCTCAAACTTCTGAGCTGAAACAACCCTCTTGTGTGAGCTTCCTAAGTAGCCGGCACCACAGGCTGTTCCCTCACACCAGCTCCAGAACCTGTACTTCTATTCATTATTCTCTAAGGCTCCCAGGTACTTGTTCCATTTAAAATTGTGCAGCAGAATCCCTGGTGGTCTAGCGGTTAGGACTCACACCCTCATTTAAAACTGTTCGCCATCTTGCTCACGGTTAATGCTAAATGCAGCTCTTCATCTTAGAGGGAGATTTCTTTCTTTTTCTTTGCAGTGCTGGGGGTAGAACCCAGGACCTTACACACACCACACAAGCACTCTGCCAGGCAGCTATACTCCAGCTCATGGGTGATATTTTTATGAATAAGCTCTGTTCATAATTGTCTGAGACATATTCGTGAGCTGTCATTGCCACCTGGTGGTAATATGACTCAGTCACAGGAAATATCTGAATGTTGGAGAGCAACCTGTTAAATAACTGAAGATGCAGACCTACAGCAAAAACATGCAAGCATGACAGCCCAGGTCTGGAGAAGACACATGTCCAGGACTGCTTTGGCTCCTACAAGACCTGCTTGGAGTGCTCCGGGTAGACTAACTAAAGAGCTGAGGGCAACGTGGGATGCCTGGATAGCTCAGTGCGTAGAGCATGAGACTCTTAAAAAGCTAAGGATTTGTCCTTCCTAATTTTAGGCATTTCAAACAAAACGTTGTTCTCTACATAGGAAGACGAGGAAACCTTTAAAGCACAAATGGAACTGTTTTCCACTGATACTACCTTTGATCTGACCCTTTAAATTTCTCCAAGGCTACTGAAGACAAATGATCACAGAAATGAAGGGCTGAGATGAGGGGGTGACCTTGGAAGAAAGTGAGGCCAAGTGAATCTGATTACATCTTGTATTATTATCTTAATTAGACAGATAAGGCATACACTGGCAAAATAGTCTCCTTATATTCAAGGATTATCTCTAATGCTTCTTTTATGTACCTTTATCACACTCATCACTTAATAAATGCTTTTTAAATAAGACTGAACTATCCTTTCACTGAGATATTGATCTCTGTTTGATAAAGACGTATCTCTTTTGTGCTCCCCATCTATTCCAGGAGGATTTCAGTTCATAATAAGATATGAGGGGCTGAGAGATGGTTAAGAGTGCATACTGCTCAGCAATTAAAAGTGTGTGCTGTTCTTGCACAAAACTGGGGTTCAACCCCCACACCCACATTGGGAGGCTCACAACTGCCTATAACTCCAGTTCCAGGAGATCTGACACTCTCTGGCTTCCATGGGTACCTGCACACATATGGTATGTACAGAGACAGGCAGACAAATACACATAAATAAAGATAAGTAAAAAGTTTTTAAAAGAAATGAGATGATAAAACTAAGATTATGAATTAAAAAATAAACTAAGTCTCTTCACATCTAAAAACTAATTTTGAATTATTATTTAATAGTACGTAGAGTTACACACACTGATAAAATACCACAAATGCCATAAATAACATTTATGACATTATGACACTGTCATTCTAAGTAGCTAGCACTTTCACTATAATCACATTTTTAAACAACTAGATACTTGTCAAGCTGTGACAATTTTCCAGATGTACTCCTAGAAGAAAGCAAACAGCAAAAAGGTTATCTTCTCAAATTCGTGGTTGGAAGAGACGCCGTATCCATTGCACATAAGTAGAACATTCCACAAACCATCAGAAATCTTTAAGGACAATCCTGTGTCAAAGTAGGTGAGAATTATTTCCAAGAACTCGAGACTTCAGCTTCAGTTCTTTGAGGAGACCATAGTTTGGGCAGGTGACTAGAGGCCAACACTTGAGTTCAGTCCCTGAAGGAACCATAGTAATGACCTCAAGATTCCTTTTAGATTCCCAGGTAGCAACTCTACCCTTCAGAGGATTATGGGAAATGTGCTAATGGGAGGATGAAGAGTACACAACCAGCCCCCTTTGCCTGCTTCATCAACAACTACATGGCCTACCTGCCCTGGTGCTCAGCAGGAAAACAAAAATGGGCTGCTGTCCAAAGTTCTTAATGGCCAGATGCCTCTCTTCTCCTCTCACAGAGCCATCCACACGCTCATAGCTGTAGCCTTTACAAGAGGAGACAACAGAGAAACCTCAACGCCTTTTCAAGGATTCTGGGACAACAACAAAAATCAGCCAATCCAAAAGATGTCAGTTGGACCCTTTCCATATGTCCCTACTTCTAATAATTCCCATGGGAAAATGAAGGGAACCATTCATCATTTTACAAAAGGACACAACACACTCATACTCTGAGTCCTTTAAACACATGTGGTTGAAGTGGAATTAATATGCAGTTTTGACCAGTCCCAAGCAACCCCAACGTCCACTCTATGGTAGTCTGCGTTTGATGAGATACAAGCCCTGGGGGCAGGTGAAACTGTCTGGTGGCCAAGTGTTGCCCTTTCTATGAAGCCTGAGCATTTCCCTCCTGTCACCATGCTTCATAGTCAGAAGGGGAGTTATGAACTGGAATTCTGCTTGTGCTCTAGGGAACCCACAATGTGCCAATGGCATTCGTGCAAGAGTGCACCAGCCTGTGCATCCTGGGGAACCTATAGTGGAGCTCAGAGGCCTAGTCTGGACTAACGTTTCAAACTTCAAAGTCTGGAGCTTATAGTTCTTCACTACTGGGTATGAGATCAACTGAAGTTACAGTTTTTTCAATTAGCACACATACATTTTATTATATATTAAGCAGAGTTCTCAGGTAATGACCTACATTCCCTATGGTTTAGAGAGAAATACCTGGCCCCTTCTCTCCTCTGCATGATCTGTGGGATCTCTGTATATTCATCTTTCTACTGATCCAGAGTAAGTGCTCAGCTGTTGAGATGGACATACGATCCTGAAAGTTCTCACCGAACTGCTATCATACATTTGACATCTCTACATCATTTCCCCCGTCCCAATCTCAGATTGCATCACCAGTGGGGCTGTGGCTGTTTACTTCTGCCCATACTTCCCTACCCACTTCACACGTCACTTCACTCTCCTTATTTTTCGCCTTTGGTTCTGAAGAATGTCCCCACATGGTTTCCTGTGTAACATTCCCACACCTCAATTACTCTTCATGGACCTATGTGACCATTACATCTACAAATGACTGAGGTAATACAGAAGCCAAGGGGAGTCACCTCTGTAGTCCATGTAGTCTTGGAGAATATCCAACATCTGGGTCATTTGGGAGAAAAGTAAAACCCGATGGCCTCTGGTATCTCATCCCACCCTACTCCCCCAAAATGAAACCGGGATGTTCCCCCAAAAAAAAAAAAAAAAAAAAAAAAAAAAAAAAGAGAAACTGCCAGCTCCAGTAATATTTAAGGTACATTTTCCTCAAGTAAAACTTCTTTAGCAAATGAATCCAAGTTTATAAATAAATGAAATTCTAAAGTATAAGTGTAAATATAGTTTAGAGCCTGTCTCAGAAACTCTAACTACTTTATATAAAGAATACAACTCCATATGTTAGTCTAGCCTTCAAAGCAGCAGTTCCTAAACTAGTGTGGAGATATTCCCAGGGGCATGTGTCAATGCATCACAGGTGTAAGAAGTCCTGAAATAGCCAAGGAGCCTCTCACTGGACTGTCAATTCATTCAACTGAAAGAAATACAAGTTTTCATATCAACAGCAGGACAAAAATGCATCTGTGCAGAGCAAAGTGTGAAATTTAAATGTGCTGTGCACCCACAACTTCCCCCATACCACAAGACATGGAAGGCATCAGTCAGTTACCTATAGCCATCCTTACTTGGGGAGAAAGTCACTACCATCTACAGCTATACTGGGTGAAAATTCTGAGATGCATCACTTTAGAAAAGGGGCAGGTGGCGCCTCATCTCCCATGATACATGATGAGAAAAGACAGGAAAGGAGAAGACAAACTTATGGATTAAGAATCAAGTCAAGAATTGGGTGAGATCGAGGCCAACTGGTCTACATAGTGAATTCCAAGCAAACTAGGGAGGTCCTAACTCAAACAAATAAACAAACAAACAAAAAAGGTTGGGCACAGAGGCATGCACTTGTAATCCCAGCACTTGGGCAGTAGGGACAGGAGGACCTCTAGGCTTGCTGAGCAACAATCTAGCCTAATTGTTGAGCTCCAGGCCATTAAGAGGCCAGGTGTCAAAGGTGGTGAACAGTGTTCCTGAGGATGATACCTGAGATTGTCCTCTGGCCTCCATATGCACCTGTACACATGTACCTCTACACTCATGGGCACCCACACATACATACATACATACATACATACATACATACATACATACATACACACATTAAAAAAAAAAAAAACGAAAATGGAAGTGATACCCTATTTTAAAAAACAAAGAAGCCAGACATGGTGGTTCATGCCTGTAATCAGCGCTTAGGAGGCAGAGGCAGGAGGACCACCACAAGTTAAGGCTAGCCTGGTCTATATATCAAATTCCAAGCCACCTATAGCTACATAGCAAGAACCTGTCTTTAAAAAAAAGAGCAAAAACAAAAGCAAAGAAACAAAAGAAGTCAAGCCTAGAGTTCCTTTAACTGGACATTATTTTGGTTGTTAGCTTGAGCCTTTCATGGTTGAGCTGTCCCTCCAGCCCTACTGGACATTATTTTGAATTTGCACATCCTGTCAAAATAATATCCTCATTAAGAAAACTAACTCGTCAGGTATGGTGGCCCATGCCTTTAATCCCAGCACTTGCGAGGCAGAGGTAGACAGATCTCTGTGAGTTCGAGGCCAGCCTGGTCTACACAGTGAGTTCCAGGCCAGCTGGGGCTACAGGGAGACTCTGTCTCAAAAAGACCAAAAATAAAAAAGTTGAACTTAAAAGTGAGAACCTCAATTCTAATTGTACCTCTGCCATGTGCTAGCTGGGTGACCTTGGACAAGTCACAGGCCCTTTCTGGGTCTGTGATAAGAAAAAGTTGGGCAGAAAGTATTTATGAGTTCTCCAACTCTAACAAGCAGATATATCAGAACCAGTAAAACACTGCATGATGTGCAATTATTTAACTTAGATATTCCTAATGTTGGACAATTTTGCCAAATCTGAAGTTTTAGGTTAGTTTAGCCCATTTCTGGGGTAGCTCTTCAGAGACAACTTTGAAATAATTGAGAATCTAGGGTTTTTCTAGTTTCCCCCTTCTTGATATTGACTAGGCAAATGAGGTACAAGCTGGTACCAAGGCACCAAACACTAGACCTGATCTTCTGGTGCCCAACCCATGCTTCTGGGAAAGAGGTCCCCAGGTTCCCTTTTACAACAAGGCCCACATGGTAACAAAAAGGAATTCTTACTGAGCCCTTCTGATGTACCAATTCAGTACAAGGTGCCAACAGGAAACCACAGAAGGCTGGAGTGATAAGGTTAACCATATACTGATGAATCAGAGAGAGAGGACACCTAACTGCTGCAGGAATTCAGTAACAAGGATGATCAAGGAAGGGGGAGGGAAAGATAGGAGGGCACGGGCTAGAGCAGTTGCAGAGAAGGCAGAACCTTAATCAGAGTCTTGAAAAAAGAAAACTTGATCAGTCTCAAAAATATGAGTCACTTCCTTATTACTCAGGCTTCAATGGCCACTAGCTCAGAGCAGCAAATAGGACCCCACTGCCTACCTCGAATACAGAAATGCCAGCAGCTTGTCCAGCAGGTGAAGCTTCCCACTAGCCTCAATCAGGTGGTCTCCAACTTCAAAAGGCTCTGGTTCCACACCTGGGAAAGAAAGAACCTATTTCTGCTAACATGTCCCTAGTAGGAGCAGGCTCCCCGAGGAGAAAAGCCAATTGCTGGGCTACAGTGAAAAAGCCCATGTTCCTTCTACTGGGTAACATGCCCAGGTTCATCTCTGGTTGAGGAATTTTATAATTATGGGTGTGCAGGACAATCTCAATGCTGTTTAACTGCAATCACAAAGCCTGGCATACTCCAAAAGCCTAATGAGTGCAGACCTGAGGAGCAAACCCCACCCTTCAGGAAACTAAAGCATGGTAATGGTCAAGGAAATCCAAAACTGGAGTCCTGAGGCTCTCCTGGGAAGCAAATAAAATGTACAGCCCCTAAGGTATGGGGTAGCAGTCAGAATGACCTAGAGGGCTTCCTTTATGATCTGCATGTGCCTAATATCCCTCCCCCTTGAAGCAAACAAACAAAAAACCAACTGAACAAACAAAAAGCGCTAATGTGCATCTAATTAAGATTCTGTGAAAATTTTATACAGTTCACAGCATTAAGATTCCCTTAAACCGACTGTAGCTAGTCCTTTCTATACTGAGATCTCTGTGACCAGAGGTTGTGAAACTGCTCCACGGGCTTCCAGTCAGAGTGTATTTAAAAGTCTCAGCTTCAGTGAAAAGGAAAAAAACAAAAACAAAAACAGTAAATTCATAGGCCGAGGCCTACAGCAGGACTTAGGAGAAACTTACAGAACTGAGTAAGACCAAGGGGAAGGGACAGACGGCTACAGACATGGCGGGAGAAACAAGACAAGGAGAGTGAGAGGCCTGCAAAAAGGAACGACAACTGGGCCAAAGGTTTCCGAGGGGTTAACTGAACTACGAACTTGGACAGCCATGGAGGTCACTGGTGAACCTGACACAGAGTAAAGGGCTGACTAGTAGATTCTAAACAACAGAAAATCTAATCGTGAAGAAATGCTCAGACTATGACACTCTACAAAGCCTTTGGCTTTATTCTCTAAAATCACCCTATCACGAGAAAAAAGTTAAGGAAAAAATCTTCAGAACATTTCTAGCTTCTAGAAGAATAAAGAGAACAAATATGAAGAAGAATATATGACTGGGTTTTGGTTAAAAAAGAAAACCATAATCTAAAAGGCTATTAGGGAGACGTTTAAATGTGAATACGAACAATTTGTTAGATACATCTTCTTGCTGGTTTTGGCCGTTAAGACCATTAATAAAAATAACATGAAGAAACAGGGCTTGTGTATGAAGTTGTCAAAAAATTGAAAAATTACAAAAGTAAAAAAATATTAACATATAGGGAGAAAGCGTACTGCCTCACCATCAAACAAATACGGGTGATCCACACACTTCCGAAGCTGGGTTAAGATGTTCTGAAGCTTGACTTTTTTTGCTATCTCATTTTCAAATGCATCTGAAAAGTTAGACAAGGGAAGACAAACAGACTAGCAAACCAGCCTCCCCGTCATGTTTCCACGACCTGACACACGTTTCATCATGTATGATTCAAACCCGTATTAACTTCCCAAACTGTACTGAACTGCATTAAGAATTAATAGTATTATCTGTATGAAATTTTCTTAACCGATACTTTTTTAAAAAAGGAACACTAAACTAAGGTATAAGCTGAACTTAGCAGAACTTTATTATTCTATTATCAAAATTCTAAATTTCCTTCTCGAACTGTTTTGGAGTCAAGGAACAAATGGAAATCCAAACTCCTGCTCTCCCTTCTCACTCCCAGTTCCTCCCAGTGAAACTGATCCGACAAAGTTCTGCAGAATGGGATGACAAAAGGCAGGACTAGGGCACTTAAAAGTGCTAAGGAAAATAGGGAGAGCAAAAGGGAAACTTTGTGATTGTACCAACCAATCCTGAGCCATGATTAGGTCCTCTGCTTCAGTGCCACTGCAGCTGACCTGAGACCCACTCAGAATCTAAGACTTCACCCCTCGTTCCTGTTAGAGGGTGTGATTATAAGGTACTTCCTGCATGAAATCACACTCATTCAGTTTTTCAATGGGTGCATCCCCTTGATTACCCAGGTCTTTCATCAAAATGGCCTTGTAGTATTTTTTCTGCAATGCTGACATGCCATGGTACATTACTACTTCTGTCTTCTTGGGAAGCTCCGTGGCCACCTCGGCTTTCACTCGCCTCAGGAGAAATGGCTGCAACAGTCTATGTAGTTCACTTGCTGCGTAAGAAAAAATTAGAGTGTGGATTCAAGACATTAAACAACTGAAAATTATATAGTTGTTATTTTTATTTCTCATTTTCTTATTAACTCTGTGTTCTGCATCAGGATAGTAATTTTTTTTCATATTACAGATGCTCCTGGATTTTGAACAGGGCTATGCTCCTATGAACCTATCACAAACTGAAAATGTCATTAGCTGAAAAATGCATTTAATATACATAACATATCAAACATTATTACATCCCAGTCTACTTTAAAAGTGCTTTTAGTACTTATATAGTCTACAGTTGGGCAAACTAAGTTAACAGAAAGACATTTTACTTAAAAAAAAAAGTGCTGAGGGGTTACTCAGTACATTAAGGTGCTTGCTGCCAAGACTGCCAATCTAAGTTCAACCCCCAGAACCCACAGAGTAGAAGGAGAAATGCCCGAAATTTGTCCTCTGACCTCCATACATGCGCCTCGGCATATGTGTATGTACATATACACACATGCACATACGGTAAATAAATGTAAAACTAAGTTTAAAAAGTGCTGAATTTTAGGGGGCTGGAGAGATAGCTCAGTGGTTAAGTGCAATGACAATTCTTGCAGAGGACTTGGGTTCCATTCTCAATACCACATGGTGGCTAACAACCATCCTAACTCTAGTTCCAGGGGATCTGATGCCCTCTTCTCACCTCTGCAGGCGTTGCATGACACAGGTGCACTTACACACATGTAGGCAATACACTCATACACATAAAACTAAAAAAATAATAAATAAATTTTAAAAAGAATGCTGAATGTTTCATATAATTTGATAGCTGTAGTCAAACAATTCTGGCAACATGGGGCACTATGAGGTATCACTTACTCTCATAGTTCATTGGGGAGCTCTGAGCACTGGTATAGCCCAGCATGACAAAAGAAAACCTTGGGCTAGAGAAATGGCTCAGTGGTTAAGAGCACTGACTGCTCTTACAAACGACCCAGGTTCGATCCCACATGGCAGCTAACAACTGTCCAGTTCCAGGGATCCAATCCCTTTTCCTGACCTCCTTGGGCACTGCACGACATGGGCACACTCATGCAGGCAATAACTCATACGTATAAAATAAATAAATATAATTAAAATTTAAAAAAAGAAAAACCTTATGACATATTCCTATTGAGGGAAAGGATCAAAACTCATAGGTTTTAGGGCTGAATAGTATCCCATTGTACATATGTACCATATTATCTTTATCTAGTCATCTGTTGGTGGGCATTTCACTTAGCTTCATATCCTGACTACTATGAACAGTGCTACATGTGGCTAAGGTTTCATTTTCTTTGGACATGAACCCAACAGTGAGATTGTTATATTGTATGCTAGATGCATTTTTAGCTTTTTATTTTTTTCTTGGAGACAAGGTCTCACTATGTAGTCCTGACTGGCCTGGAATTCCCTATGTAGACCAGGCTGGCCTCAAACTCACAAACATCCATCTGCCTCTGCCTCCCAAGTGCTGCAATTAAAGGCACACAGCACCACACCCGGCTTGCATTTTTAGCTTTCTGATGCACCTTAGTCCTCTTTTCCACTATGGTTGCACAAATTTATACTCGCCCATTAGTGTACATGTTTCTCTTTTTCCACATCATCACTGGCGTTTTTTTGCCTTTTGGTAACAGCCATTTCATTGGGGTGAGGTGGTGAATCATTGTGGTTTTGATTTGCATTTTCCTAATGATTACTCATTGAGCACTTTAATACATTTAACAATAATGTGTTATATAGTTCAAAGGAGTTAGAAGAGAGTATTTTTATATGAGTTTTCTTCTTGGACAATTTCATATATGTATATAATGAATTCTGGTAGAAGAAAACATCTGAGGGCATTCACCATAATAAAGAAATAATAACAGTTTAACTGATGATATGCTAATTACCTGAATTGATCACAACCCACTGTATACATGAATCAAACCCACAGAATACTACGTGCCAACAGAAATTCAAAGCTCAATGCAATTTCTACTGAATATGCATTGCTTTCACTACATCACAAAGTCAGAAATTTCTGCTGTGCCACCTGAAGTGGGTTTCTCTCTCAAAAAAGATTTATTATTTTAATTCTGTGTATGTGTGTATGTCTGTGCACATGAGTTCAAGTGCTCCCAGAGGTCAGAGGCCTCAGATCCCCTAGAACTGGAGTTAAACGTGGTTGTGAGCTGCCTGATGTGGGTGCTGGAAACTGAAGTCAGGTCCTCTGCAAGAGTAGCAAGTGCTCTTAACCACACAGCCATCTCTCCAGTCCAAGGGGAAGGCCATCTTCATTTCTTCTTTCACTGGGTTCTTCATCTCAACTCCTTCTTGAACTATTACTGGTGCTTAATCCAAGAACTGGGAACACTTAAAACTTGATTCTTACTAATAATCATATTTCCTTGAAGTTCTTTTGTTCCCAGTGGAGAGCAATTTAATACACTCATGCTCATATAATAACTGACCAGATGTCCTCTACATGTCTGGCAACTCTACCCACAGGAATAACTAGAGCAGGTGCCCCAGGAAATCTTTAGCCTGCGGTATGGGGATTTCTTTGGGAGAAGCCTCTCCAGCTCACACTTACATATGAAATCATTAGACTGCCTGACCATCCTAGGGTGACATCACAGGGACATTCAGATAATTCCACAAGGCAGAATGGCAAAGGTGTGAGAGAAAGCTGCCATCACATGACCACCTTCTCTTTCTCATTTCTACTTCCCAGTCACCTCAGACACTGGCTTTTAGTGTTACAGAACACTGAACAATGGTTTGGGACTACAATATACACTTTTCTACTTACAAAACTGAGCTAAATAATCCCCACTGTTGAATCATTTAACAAAAAGCAAGAGAGTCATGAACAGCAGACCAATGAAGATACACAGGCATCCAGCATCTGCCTTCTGTCTGTGGCTCTTCCCCTCCCTGGAAGGTATGTTCTGGTATTACCCCTCTTTCTTTCTACCTCAAACTGCTATACACAAGGGCAGCTTCTGGGCCAACACCTCTTGGGGATGACTTATAACAAAGGAACCTGCCTGATTTGGATTCTTTCTCAATAGCCTGGTAACGTTGAACAAAATCTTCCACCTGCTCCTTGTTGAAGACATCAGGCTCCACAACACTGAGGAGCGCGTAGAGCTCCCGGAGGCTGTTCTGGATGGGAGTTCCAGTGAGCAGGAGGCAGAAGACCACTGAGAACTGAAGCATACAAAGAAAAAAACATTAAAAATCCCCACCCTGAAGGTTCAGCACCAAGAGGTATGCTCTGTTTAATGAAGGAAATAACTACAGTTCAACTATAAAAAGGGGATGATAATCCTACACAGTATCGTAAGGATGCAAGTAACATTGCTTTATGATCGTATTCAATAAGGTTACTGCTATTTAAATTATTATGTTGCCACAGACAGGCACGCATGTGGGCATGCACTTTGAGAAGCCAAAAGCTATAGCGTCAGGCCTCTCCACTACAGGCAAGAAACAAGATCTGTACTACAACAATGCCTTTTTGGAAAGCTTTATGGTATATCAAGACTTTTGGATGTTTCCGGACATCCTGTTACACACCGCCCCAAATGGAAAAGACTTATTTAAATTTTTGGAAACACATGATAAAAACAAGAACAAGAAACTTCTTATCAGTAACTAAATACTTATAATTTATAATAAAAGGCTAAGACAAACAATAATAAGGCCTTCCTCCTTGGAACCCCTCCCACTCTCAGGAGCTGCTTCTCATTTTTCCTTAGTAACTCTGTTTGCTCTGCTCAAAACAAAAATAATAACAAAAGATATTAGACCAAGGACTGTCAACCTCTGAAATGACATTAACAAGAACTTAGACCATCAGAACTAATGTAGCAAAATAAGAATGCATATCCTACAGATGCATGTTACATACATACACAAAATACAGTGAGTACATCCACAGACAGACACAGGCATACATACATATGCATATTTTATGTTTAAAACAATGTTTTTATTTTTAAAATACTCATGTAGGTGATTGTGTACACTCACACACAGCACAGAATACAGCAGCACGTACATATATCAAGTGTTAATGTAGAAGTAGGGCTACTGGGGACTTTTCCTTTTCTTGTCTCTCTAGATTTTGTCTAGGGAGGGATCAGAAGACAGTGCTTTTATAAAGTAATAAATATATAATTAATTAAAATTTATTTAAACATTTTTTTTTTAGTTTTCTTCTTTTGTCTCTTTTTAAAATGCCCAGTATCTGCCCATTTATGCCGACTCTGCCTATCAGACAATGTTTTTCAAGTTATGACAACTCTGGGGACTGACTTTCTTTTTCAAAGCATGCAATAACCACAATTTGCAGGGTATGTTCTAGCAAAGAGCTGACGAGATCAAGAACACAAGGCCACAAGGTAACCAAAGGGGCCATTCCTGATAATCAGCTTTTCCTATGATACCAGTTAAGTTGTTGATTTGATGTAGTGTCCATTCTAGCACCAAATCTTATAGCTGGGTAAAAAAGATCCAAAGACAATTTGTCTTTTCAGCACTTCATAAGCTTTGTGAATAAAATATTTTATAAGCATCGCCCGTGTTATTAGATATTCTTCTTCTGAATGATTTTTCATGGCAGCTTTGCTGGGTGAATGCTCTGTAAGGAGGACACATAAATGACAGAACCAACCCTCCGTTTTCACATTTATGTTACTTCCAACATTCATAAACAAATGGAAAACACTATTAAAGAGGAAAAACCACACAGAACTGCCCCTTCCCACCTCTCAGCCCAATAAATAAATGTATTTTTCTTTCAACCATCTAGTGATCTGCAATTCAAACCTCACCTAAAAAGGAATGCTGTAATGACTCAGAGAATCTTCCTTACTTCACCTCTCAGAGCAAGCTCTGAAGACAGCAACAGAACTCAGTATCCCCACTTCAAATCCACAAATCCGGGTTCTTTTACTACATCTGCCTCTTCACCAATTGCAAATTAGTAAATTGCCATGGTAGTTTATGGCAATCTTCTATGAGGACAGATACTTGGACTATGACAACTGCTATATTTTGAATGTGCTCCCTCCTAAATCCACATGTTGCCAACAGTATTAAGAAGTAATTAGAGCATGTGAGCTCCTTTCTTGTGAAAAGGATCAAAGCCCTTTTTTTTTTCTTTAATATTATTTTTATGTGTATGTGTGTACTGCCTGCATGTAGGTTAAGTGCACCCGTGTCGTGCAATACCTGCAGAGGACAGAGAGGCTGTCGGATCTCTTGGAACTGGAGTTATGGACAGTTATTAGCTGCCGTGTGGGTGCTGGGATTTGAACCTGGGTCTTGTGCAAGAACAGCCAGTGTTCTTAACCGCTGAGCCATCTCTCCAGCCCAGATAAAGGCCCTTTTAAAAGAAACACTGGGCTAGCTTTTCTCTTCTCTCCCTTGTCCTTCTGCCATATAAGAACATGGTACAAAGGCCCCAGCACCTTGATCTTGGTTTTCTAGCCTTCGGAACTGTGAGAAATAGATGTTTCTTCCTAAGTTGCACCATCTGTGGTACTGTGTTAAAAGTAACACAAACAGACTAACATAAAAACCTCTTGGGAAAGAGACACTGTTAAGGGTCTCTGAAAGAAGGCAGTGACAGCAGAAGCAGGGGATGCCCTACCAGGGGCCAGCAATCTACAGACACCGCATCTGCTTTCAGACTCTAAAAACTGCAACTTATAGGTCAGTGAATGTAGAACCAAAGTCTAAGGTTTTCTTTTAATTTAATTTCCTTTATTTAAGGTCTGAATTTAAGCAATTTGTTACAGGATGAGGACCAAACTTCATCACCACAAAAACAAACGAGGCTCATGAATTGAATAAACCTTTAACCAAGGAGAAAGATATTCCAGTTTTCATGGGTTTCTCAGGAAAAAAAAAAAAGTCAAATCTGGCCGAGAATATTCTAATCTACTTTTCCAGAATAGCACTAGAGTTCAAGAGAAGAGAATGAAAACAGATCAAACTGTGAAATATGACAAAGACCAGACAGCATAAAGGCGCTGTTCACTGGTCTTCATGGCTCCATGTAAACTATTAAGTTCTTTAAAGAGGTAAACTTGGTAAAAGGTACAATATACCCACTATGTCTGCTCCTGCAATTAGGGAATTAAAATAATTATTGCTGTAAAGAAATGGAAGACAATCAAAAGAAAGTTAAAGCATTTCCAAAAAGATATACTGTACTTTATTGGGGTGGGGTCTGATACAATAACCAGATTTTAATAAACATTACTTTTTATAAATGAAAGGGGGAAGGATATTAAGTACTATTTCTGTACCCAAAACTCCCAAATGTTCACTTAGTCTTTCAGAAATCTGACTGAAAAAAATAGCTTCAATTAAATTGACTCTATTAAGGCCTAAACTAACTAAAAAAAAAAGTCTCACTATACAACTGTCCCATATCTGCCACCTGAGTGCTGGAATTATAGGCATGTACCAGACCTGGATAATAGTCTTTTAAACAGCAATTTAGGGGAAGGGGTGACTAAGTGGGACACTAGAGTATTTTTAGGGCAGTGTAACTACGATTTGATGCATGGACTCCAATGGTAAAGGGATGAGGTACATTTCTTCCAACTCATAGAATGTATAACACTAAAAGTGAACCTGTAAGGTATGGATTCTGAGTGAATGTCGACATGGGTCCATAACTTGCAACAAATATGTTGCTCTGGTGGCAGATGCTATGAACGAGGGCATTGGTGGGGAGGCGGTAGGGAATATAAAAAAAAATCTCTGTGCCTTCTGCTCAATTTTGTTGTAAAGCTAAAACTGCTCTTAAAAATACCATCTTGGGGCTGGAGAGATGGCTAAGCAGTTAAGAGGACTTGTTGCTCTTGCAGAGGACCCAGGTTCGTATCCCAGTACCCACATGGTGGCTAACAACCATCCATAACTCCAGCGCCAGGGGATCCAACATACTCTTCTGACCTCTGAGGGCACTGTATGGCATGGTGTATTTACAAACATGCAGACAAAACACTCATACACATAAAAATAAAATACATAAAAATTTTAAAATTTAAACAAAATAAAGTTTAAAATACTGTCTTAAAAAGAGGGTGAGTTACATGAACAAAGACTATCCTGTAAATTTACCTCTGAAAGTGTCCTGTGCAGCAGGGAGTTTTGGTTTTTCAACCTGTGAGCTTCATCCACAGCAAGAACACTCCAAGAGAAGCTGAGGGAGAAAATTCCAACATTCAGTTTTGTATAACTCAGCCTCACAACTGCCTTACTGTAAGATTTCAACTACTGTTAAAAAAGACTCAGAGTAAGCCTACTGTTCTAGAAATACATCCGAATTCCCTCCTAATCAGAGGGAGCACTGTGTGCATAAGACACCTAGATAACAAGTGCATGCAAGAGTTTTTTTCCCCCAAGATGAAAAAAACTAAGTGGAAAGGCAGGAACCATAGCCAGAAAGAGAGAAGAAACGTTTAGAACCATGTACCAAATACTAAGCTTGTAACTGCATTGTTTAGTCTATTGTGTCAATGAGAAGATGAAAGCTCAGAAAGGTGAAAGGTCAGGTGATTTGGTTAATGTCATAAAAACAGAACTGAGATTCAAAACCACAAGAAAAATGGAGAGAGTCACGTTGTAGTAACCAGAGAAACTGGACTGTAACATGGAGAAGCGGTGAACAGAAGCAGATGTTACAGAGATGTCCAGAATTATCTCCACTGAGTTTGTGGAGGTCATTGGTGGCCGTTGCCAGAATGTTTTATAGTGCAGTAGAAACAACAGAAATGTATAGACTTTCCATCACAAAAGCACATACACACACAGACATTTCTATATTGAATGCATTTCAATATGCAGTTCAGGCCAGCCTCAAACTTGCAATCCTCCTACCTTAGTCTCCCAAGGGCTGGGATCATAGGCAGATACCACTATACCTTGGCTATAAAAGCATATTTCTGACAAATATTTGGGGAAATTGTTTCAAACCTCCTCCAAATATGGAAATATTATAGAAATATATATATACATATATATGTATTATGATACATTATTTAAGACAGCAAAAAACTGAAAATAAACTAAATAATGATAAGTGATAAAATATATGATTATGCAAAAAGGCCCATATGGCCATTTTAATACAAACACCTGTCACCCCAGCACATGGGAGGCAAACACAGGAGGAGGAACATCATAACTTTGGAAGTCAGCCTGATTTACACAGCAAGTACCAGGCCAGCTAGAGCTACACAGAAAAATCCTATCTCAAAAATCCCACACTAAAACAAACAAATAAACAAAAAACCCAAACTAAAAAACAAACAAAAGATATAAATCTTCTACGTCTTTTAAAACTGTGAAAATAAAGTGGACATTGCTAAGGTTTTTTTTTTTTATTTTGTTTATAAACATTATGTAATCACATTACATTACCTTTATATTTATTTTTTTTTACATTTACTTATTGTGTGCGCGTACGTCTACGGGTGTGGGCTCGTGCTTACCATAGTGTGTATGGAGATCAGAGGACAACTTGTGTGAGTCAGTTCTCTCCTTTTACCGTGTGGGTTCTGGGGATTGGACTCACATCCTTAAGCTTGGTAGTAAGTGCCTTTACCCAATGACCCATCTTACCAGTCCAACACTAACTTTGCATTTAAAGATCCAAAAGATTTCTGTTTATATTGTTAACATGCATAGTCTTAAAAGTTCATAACATACTGCTTTAGAACAGACATTATATTACATTTCCCAATATTTTCAGAATGTACAATACAGTAATGGGAAATGTAATCCTTTATATTTTTAAAATATTTATTATTTTTTATTTTATGTATATGAGTGTATTGCCTGCTTGTATGCAAGTGCACCCATTTCATGCAATGCCCGTGGAGGTCAAAAGAGGTCATCAGATCCCCTAGGAACTGGAGTTATAGGCAATTGTTAGCTGCCATGTGGGTGTTAGAAACTGAACCTGGGTCCTCTACAAGAACAGCCAGTGCTCTTAACTGCTGAGCCATCTCTCCAGCCCCACAAGAAATATAATCTTAACAGAAGAATTCATCTATGTCGCTAGGCTTCATATTGAGTCAACATTATAAATATCCCTGTTATTTAGGTGCTTAACTCTACTTAGCAATGAACTCAGAACAGAATCAGAGATAGAAAGACTGTGTTTCTGATGAATAAATTCACTTAAATGAAATTATGGTAAAACAAAGCACTGAACAGAAGTCATAAAAATCTATAACCTAGCTTTCAGTACTTTAAAGTAAGACAAAAACAGAAATCTGTTTATAAGAACCCAAATGAGGGAAAAAAATTTAAATATGATAAAGCACTGTGAACCCAAAACTTCCTAACTATTAAAGACTCAGAATCCTCACCTAACCATGTCCTAACTATGCAGGTTACAGAGAGTGAAACCTTCTCAACATCTCTTCTGCTCTTACTCCTAAACTCTGCTCTTCTTTAATTACATTTAGTACAACCATACACTGCAACAGCCCATCCCAACTATGAGGCAGCACTTAAAGTTAAATCTAAGTCTGAGTCAATATGAGTCCCAAAATTTAACTAATTAGAAGTACACCTCAATCTCCCTTTCCAAAGTTAACTGATGGCTACTTTAGGTTATTTCCTGAAATAATTACTCACCTTTTACATTATAAAATCCCCAAACAGAGGTGGAAAGTATCTGTGCAAGTTGCAAAGTGAAGAATCTAGTATCCACTAATTACCAGCCATAAATATTAAATTTTACTAATTCCATAACAGCCATCCACAGTAAGAAGCTTAATCAGCCCATTTGATAGACAAAGACACTGAAGTTCATGGAGATTAAGGAACTAACCTAAGAACATACAGCTAAAGAGAAAAAGGCTAGAACACAGGACTCCTGCCATGCATGCCTATCCGTAAACAGGACTCAGAGAAGGCACATCAGGCATTCTAGAAAAGAGGCAGAGTACCACAATATAAAGGAAAGACATGACCTTCGTGATTCATTCAAGTTTCCACCATAGGACAACCTACTCACGATTTTAGAAATGAGGCATCTTTCAAGCAAATCTGAAAAATTAAGGAAGACACATTAAAAAGGCTGGAACTGATAGATTCTGATATTAATAAGCTAGATTTCTTGTTCCTGTTAATTCTCATAAATTACAGGATTTTTAAAAAAATATTAATCATTTTTATTTTATGTGTATGAGTATAATGCCTGCATGTAGGTAAGTGCACCTGTGTCATGCAATGCCCACAGAGGGCAGAAGAGGGCATTGGATCCCCTGAACTGGAGTTAGGGCAGTTGTTAGCTTCCCCTAGAACTGGAGTTACGGACAGCTGTTAGCTGCCATGTGGGTGCTGGGATGCTGGGATTCGAACACAGGTCTTCTGCAAGAACAACAAGTGTTCTTAGCCACTGAGCCATCTCTCCAGCCCCAAATTACAGGACTTAAGTCTTACTTGTTCACTAAGTAAAAAAATAAACAGAAAACAAAACAACTTCTGAGTATAATTTCTAAGTAGCACTACCTTACAAACAGAAGGGAGGTATGGTTAAGTGGATGGTCTTACTTATAGTGACCCAGTCTTAGTCTAACAAAAAAAATGAGACTACAGCCGAGTGTCCATTGCTAGCCCCCCATTAATAAACAGAAGCCCCTTTCCTCTGCCTGCCGTCTGTGATCAACCAAGAGACAGCGTAAGTGCCGCAGAGAGGGACCAATACATAACTAAAGCGAAGCTCAAAAACCCTTCACTTCTATGGTCAGAAGGTCGAAATTCAATGTGACAAGGTTGAGTCCCTTTGGGGAGTAGCGGGCAGGGAGTTGGGGGGGTGGGTATTCTGTTTCAATATCATTTCAGTGGATTTAACAACTTGTAAGGCCCAGGTTAGGAGTTCCTGCTATAGAGAAATAAACAGATACCTCATAGGTAGTTAGCAGCACATGAAAACCAGACTCCTGTTTTAGGTCTTGCTGCAGGCAGGCTCTTTCCTCCTTATCACCTGTGTATGTGACACAGGAAAGACCTGGAGCAAATCTAGAGCCGAGAAAAGAGGCAGACAGCCCAGATGTTAGGGTCACAGGACAGGACAATTATCTGGAAAATCACATGTCATGGAAGCAATGCAATGTACAGATCTCATGTGATCCTGTACCAGGAAAGAATCCTGGGGGCTCCAAATTATGTCTAGAGTCATGGATGAACCTCAGGATCAGGCCCCAGTGTAACTATCTGGGCATCAGAGAATGGTCTAAGAGGGCTTTGTATTGTCTTTAAAAAACTGAACTCTTTCCATAGCAATTACTTCCTGCACCACCATAAAAAGGATGGCTCTCCTTTAGCTCAACAAAATTAACTGAAAATGAGTACTGAGGCCAGGTGTATTGGTGCACACCTTCAATCCCAGCACTCGGGAAGCAGAGGCAGTCAGATCTCTCTGAGTTCAAGGCCAGTCTGGTCTACATAGTAAGTTCCAGGCTAGGTGGGGCTACAGGGAGACCCTGTCTCAAAAAGACCACAGGAAAAAAAAAAAAAGAAAGAAAGAAAGAAAAAGAAAAAAGAAAGAAAGAAAATGAGTACTGACCTTTAAATTGTCAAACAGTAGCCACAACATCTGGTAGACCCTCCCCCATCAGTCCCCTGTCTCCCAACCTTGCTCCAGTTCAGAGCTTTCCGTAAGTTCATTAACTATGATAAGACATTATCATTTTATCATATTTTACATCATCCAGAAAAATATCTTAAGCAATGTCAACAACAAAATTTCATTAGCGTTGCCTCTGTACCTCTCCAACTCCTCTTTCCAGTTGCTCAAAACAGACAAGGGGCAGAGAATCAGAAACGGCCCTTCATCATTCAATCTTCCCACCAAGTAGATGAAGAAAGCAATAGTCTGGAACCAGAAAAAGAAATCAGTTTTGATCCTGGTTCCTCATGAGAAACAACCACAAAGATCCCACAACCATAGGGAACCACACACTTACACACAACTTGTTTTACAATGAAATTATGCACAATCTTCCTCACGTTAGGGGGGACTCCAATCCTAGACTAAAATCATGTAAGCCTGGGTAAACTTGCCAGAGGAATTTATGGTGTTCAAATACTTCACTAGTTAGCAAGCAATGAGGCTCAGTATTTATGTAATTGAATCTCTAATGTGAAAAAGAGAGCTAGGAAAGAACAGAAATCAATGAAAACAAGGGCGCGATCAGATCTCTGACATTCTAAAACAGAGCCAGCAGTGCCAAAACACCACTGTAAAAAAGACCAATGAGGTGGCCACCTGTTGCTGGCTGGGCTCCCACGACAAGGATGCTTCCCTTTGTCTTGAATGCCTTCCTCCTTTCCCCCCATGTATGGGTTCTTATGAGTACTTTCTTTGGGCTGTGTTCCTCCAAGCCCCAGTTATACAACAGCAAAAAAAACAAACTCCTTGCTCTCCCGGAGAGCACACTGTAATGGAGAAATCACAGTAAATTATCTCATGAGTGAAAGTAAAGATATAAAATGAAAGCCTTTGAAAAGCAGGAAGGGTTCCTTATGGACACACCTGTATGTACTTGGAAGGTGCTGTACTACACAACAAAAATAAACAAGGGCACGTGAGGGGACACCATGCCCAAATGCTGGGCTATTTCAGAAAAAACAATCTATTCTAAGGATGTAATTCAAAATCCTGAATCCAAAATGCCAACCGGTATTCAAATCAAGATTCCATTACACAGCACAATAAGGGGAATTGGCCTATAAAACATCCCTCATGTATAAAACATTTAAGGAAATTATGATAAATTTTCCTGATGGAATATTATGTTGGAAATAATAACTGCAAAATAGAAAATTCAAAATTACTATGGCAGCATCATTTTTTGTTGTTGTTGTTGTTTTTTTGAGACAGGGTCTCCCAGTAGCCAGCTGGCCTGGAACTCACTATGTAGACCAGGCTGGCCTTGAACTCAGAGATCTGCCTGCCTCTGCCTCCCAAGTGCTGGGATTAAAGGTGAGCGCCACCACACCTGGCATTTTTTTTTTAATGTTGCTTCTTTTTATTTATTTGTTTATCTGTTATTTTTAAATCTTTCTGAGACAGGGTCTCCCCATAGTCCCAGCTAGTCTGGAACTCACTACGTAGACCAGGCTGGCCTTGAACTCACAGAGATCCACTTGCCTCTGCCTCCCAAGTGCTGGGATTAAAGGCTTGTGCCACCATCTGCTGGCAGTATCGTTTTAACAACACACAAATTACATGAACTACATGTGCGCCATATCAGCCTGTAAAACACAAACTGCTATTCATGACTGTGGTTGGAGTGCTGGGATTAGAAAGTGACAATTTTAAAAATATGATTATATTCATTTTATAACAGAAATAATTTTCTTTTTAAATTACTTATGCAACTGGACTTTCTAGCCCAAACTGTGCCCTTCTCACAGTGACTCAGCTGAACTAAAGCCACTCTGTTTAGCTGTCCTAAGGAGGCAAGTTAGAGAAGGTTTATTTTTGTTACCATAAACCAGATATGTAGGCCCTAGTGAATTCTACCAAACATTTAAGGAAGAAGTGGTATAAATTTTTTATAAATTCTCCCAGAAAACTGAAAAGGGCCTGCTTCTCAGCCCATTCTGAGGCTAGCTCCTACCCAGTATGAAAACCAACAAAAACATTACAAGGCAAGGAAATTACAGACACATAATCTTCATGACCTAAATGCAAAAATTCTAAACAAACTTTATCGAAACAAATTTGAGGTGACCTATTTTTAGGGAGCTTAAAGTAAAACCGAAAGGCAAAGGGAAGCGGAATTTGCTGACTCTGGATGAAATCAGCAGGACAAACCCCACAACTAAGGCAAAGGTGGCTGAGGGACAACCCTTCACTGATGGAAGAGCCTGTAAAACTTGGTTCCTAAAGGCCACAGGGGACTGACCTTTGTTCTAATTGTACAGTTCTCAGTTTAGGAATGTACAACAACCAGGTTTCTTGGCTCAAGAAACCCACAAAACATAAGAGAGTACCTCCAGGTGCCCTCTTCAGAGGTCAAACAGTACTCTGAGTAATTAATTCCAAGATTGATGAGAGAGGCACGCCTGGCTTAAATGAGATAGTCTCCAGCATGTGACCAGGCTGGCCTATGTACAGAACAGCTGCAGACTGAGGTTCATGGAAATAGGGTGAGACTGAGGTGTGTGTAAGTTGGGTGAGTCTTGGAGGGGGCAGTTAGCTTCTAAAAGAACTGATAAGAACCTTGATGGCTCCTGTGGTCACTGGTGAAGCCTTTCAGGGTTGGAAAAAGTTTCTCACCATCGTTTTTAGCTAAGTTACTGCCTTTGCCATGTATCCTGAGCACACTGATTTGCTTTGGTATCCTACTGATTAGTAGACCTTGTGTGATTAACTCCAGGATGTGACTGAACTTTCTGATCATCCTGAGAGAAGCATCAATATCAACATTCTACCCCTTGAACAACATCCAAAGAAACTACATCTGGTTCTCCAAGTCTCTGGGCCTTCTCTTGCCTCTTTTTAAGATCATTAGTTGGCTAAGTCAGTTTGCAAACCATACAGTACTGCAACTGTACTTTTCAACCATGGTAGAGAACTGGGAAGCAGATACCTACATAGAGCACTGTTAAAGAAGTCCAAGTCAATTTGATCCCTGGGCAGGTAGTTTCTCTACATAGAGAAAAGGCCTGGGTCAGGTTTATTAACTACACGCTTCCAACTAAGAAATGCCTTCTCCCAGATACATATGAAAAACCAGGTTTAATAAGGGTGGTAGCAAAATTTAAAAAAGAAAAAAAAATTAGAAAAAGGAACTCCAGGGTTATGATCCCTTAATAAATTATTTTAGGCGCTTCACATTCTAATAGGGAACACATATTGTAACTAGCAGGTAAAGATGGCAACGCACCATGAGGAGGTATTTCAGTGGCGGAGAACAGGGCTCACTTCCCAGTCACATACCTGGCAGGTCTTACCCAGGCCCATCTCATCTCCCAGGATGCAGCCATTTTGGCAGTGGAAGCACTGAGCTAGCCAGTTGACTCCCTCTAGTTGATAAGGGCGTAGATGAATGCCTAGAAACAAACAAAAAATACAGACAGTCCAAAGAGAAAACATTTCAGCAGGTACATAAGTTAAAGTTCTAAGACTGAAGGAAGTGGCCTAAATTCCTGTAATTCCAAAGTTTACCAGTCATATTGTTTGCTGAGAGATTTCAGGTAAGTAAACATATGCTAACTTTCCAGTTACTTTTTAAGACTTAGCCATCCTCTATCACCCATTCAAAGTCCTGAAACAGACTGGCATTGTTACCAAATCCACTTGAGAGAGGAGAAGGTAAACTTGGGTTTTGACCGCTACAACTTCTACACTGCCCGAGTCCCATACCAGTGTCCATTCCTGAAAATGAGGCATTACAAACAACTCACCAACAAGCAGCACGTGGGCTGTGCATGTGCTTGCCGGGAAAGTTGCAGACAGGACTCCTTTAAATTATGCTTCAACATAAAAGCGAAGCAGAGAATGGAAATGATAACATTGCTTTTATGCTGAAGCATAATTTAAGGAGTCCTGTCTACAAAGGAGTGTTTCACAGTTACAGCTTGAAGGAGAAATGTCTTCCACAGGCTCATTTCTCTGAACCCTTGGTCCCCAGCAAAAGATGCTGCTGGGGGAGATTGTGGAACCTTCTGGAGGAGGGGCCTGGCTGGAGGACGTAAGGAGGGAAATAGTGGATGGGCATTAAGGGTTACAGCCCAGCTCCAGTTTTGGCAAGCTCATGTGCAAGAGCAGTACACGCTCTTAACCTCTGAGCCATCTCTCCAGTCCCTCAAAGCTCAATTTTTTAAAATGATATGAAATTATGTCCACAAAGATAACAGCGCTAATATTTAAGAGTCAAATGTAAAAACAGAAGATTTAATATAAAGAATTAGAATTGTTGGAAGGACTGCAGGAGTCACCTCAAGGTCAATTCTGGGTAGAAAGCAGAATCGGTACCACAGAATTGGCCAACCAGCAAAGTACCTTCCTCCACGACCAGGAAGCCAAGGACCAACCAGAAGGCCATGGCAACAACCGTCAGCCCCAGAAACCTAACACCTCCCACTACAATCCAAGCCAGCAAAATGGATGCTCTGCACCCAGCCCAAATCCCACTGGTAGCAGCCAAGAGGGGTGCAGGAAACCTGCTGCACACTGTGGCTTTTTCCTCACCAAAGCCCATGCTTGCCTGAAGCCAAGTCATGACAGAACAGCAGGGAATCTAGAAAACAGTATTCTGCTTTCTAACCTCAAGGATGTGAATTAGAGTCTCTTTCTCAGCTCTCAGGCAGAGGACCAAAGTGGCAATGCAAACAAAACTGCCTGAAGGAACAGGTCTGCATATTCCAACACCAAAAATATCTTTATGGTCCAAAGACAAACACCAAATGACCAGTGAGACTAGTAACCAGACAAATATGACATTAAATAATAAAACAGCAATTTTAGCTTCTCAAATTAGAAATTACCAGTTCTGCTCAACATGAAGAAAACCCCCAAATTTTGTACTCTTTGTTCTAGAAACAGCTTAGTGGATTTAAAAATCCATACCTATAGACCAATGTGGTGGCACACACCTTTAATCCCAGAACTTGGGAGGCAGGGGCAGGTGGATCTCTGTAAGTTCAATGCCACCTGAAGTCTGGTCTACATAGTTCCAGGCCAGTTGGGGCTACAGGGAGATCTTCTCTCAAGAAGACAAAATTTGGAAAAATCTAAATCTATAATAAACATTTGGTTGTGAGGGTATCTATTATTTATTATAGCAAAATATATACAAAAAATAAGTGTGTCTGGAGAGATGCTCAGCAGTTGTTAAGAGCACTGGCTGCTCTTACAGAGCACCGAGGTTTGGTTCCCAGTATCCATATGACAGCTGTATTAGTCAGGGTTCTCCAAAGAAACAGAACTGATAGAATGAATATACACGTACAGAGATTTATCAGCTTAGCTTACAGGATGGAGACCGACTGGTCCAACAATGGCTGCACCATACTGGAGAGGCTGAGAATCCGTAGTTGCTCAGTCCACAAGGCTGGATGTCTCAGCAGTCCCAATCTGGCACTGAAGGTCTGACAAATTCCAAAAGATCAGCTAGTCTTCAGTCTACAGCAGCAAGATGAACTCCCCAGCAAGAGAGAAGGCAAGCAGCAAGAAGCCTGGCATTCTCCTCTGTCTTGGCCTTTTATATGGGCTGCCATCAGAAGGTAACACCCACATTTAGTGTGTGTCTTCCAGCTTCAGATGATCCAATCAGAAGATCTCTTTCATTTCAGTTAATCCCAGATCCAGTCAAGTTGACACCCAGGATTAGTCATCACAAATCCACCCCTTGTCAACTTGACACCCAATAGCATCTCTCTATGTCATGCTTGATTTTCAAATGAAAACAATGCTGAGGTCATAATTTCACCTAACATGATAAAACTATCCCATCATACAAAGACCAATGCATTATATATCTTAGAGTACATGATACAGTCTTCGAGGAATGCTTAGTCCTTTAGTGTCTCATAACCTAATATGATCATATAGGTTCACAACACTTAACCACTTAACACTTATCTCAATTACACATTCAAAAGAGAATAACTCAAATATCTGCTTAACATATGTGTATACATGCACAAGCCTATTCTTAACCAAATAAGACAAAAATACTCATGCCAATTACAATCCACGTTTCTGCAACAGGTCACATGGCCTAAGTTGGTATTTGTAACTGCCTTCCTCTACTACCCATTCTGTATTTCCTCCACCATTAGCAAACACCTCTGCAGGTCTTGGCTCTTTCCCTAGAGAAGTAACCCATACTTTTATCCCTGAAGAGTCTGGGCCATCTGTTGTCCTGTCTGGATTGGGTTGTTGCAGTTTCCCATTGACCTTAATCACAGGACATGGTAACACCAAAAGTCACCCTAAGGAATCTCCTGCCTTCCAGATATAATCTTCATTACCTCCATTGTGGAGAACCAGTCCAATTTCCCCCTGGTAGTCTGGGTCAATCACCCCTCCTAATATTGTTATTCCTTTCTTAGCCTGCTGACTTAAGGGCATCAGAAGCCCAAAGTGTCCAGGGGGAAGTCTTAGCTCCCAGTTCAACAGAATGTTTTTTGTCTCTCCTGGCAGAAGCACTCCCTCCTCTGGAACCAAAACATCCAAGCCAGTAGAGTGCAAAGTTGAGGGTATGGGAAGCAAACATTTTCATAGTGGGTCACCAGGGGTGAGAGTGAGTGGAATCATTCCCACTTCCACCCCTTGTTTCCTGGTCCCATGAATCCTGACTGTAGGAGAAACTGTACCATATATTGGATGCTGACTCAAAGCATACACTGCTTCTGGAGGACCCTGCCCCAACCCTCCAGGCTATTGCCACCTAATTGGCATTGTAACTGTGTCTTTGAGAGACCATTCCATCGTTCTATCAAGGCAGCTGCTTCAGGATGGTGGGGAACATGGTAAGGCCTGTGGATTCCATGACCATGGGCTCACTGTCACACTTCTTTGGCTGCGAAGTGAGTTCCCTGGTCAGAAGCAATGCTGTATGGAATACCATGACGGTAGATAAGGCATTCTGTAAGTCCCTGGATAGTAGTTTTGGCAGAAGCACTATGTGCAAGAAAGGCAAATCCATAACCAGAATAAATGTCTATTCCTGAAAGGACAAAACGCTGTCCCCTCCAAGGGAAGTGGTCCAGTGTAGTCATCCTGCCACCAGGTTGCAGGCTGGTCGTCACAGGGAACAGTGCCATAGTGCGGGGTCAGTGTTGGTCTCTGCTGTTGGCAGATCTGGCACTCAGCAGCAGCTGTAGCCAGGTCGGCTTTGGTGAGTGGGAGTCCATGCTGTTGAGCCCATGCATAACCTCCATCTTTGCCACCATGGCCACTTTGTTCATGGGCCCATTGAGCAATGACAGGGATAACTGAAGAAAGAGGCTGATAGTCCACAGAGCAGGACATCTGATCTACTTGATTACTGAATTCATCTTCTGCTGAAGCCACTTTTTGATGAGCGTTTACATGAGACACAAGTATGTTCACATCCTTTGCCCATTTGGAGAGATCTATCCACATACTTCTTCCCCAAATGTCTTTCTCACCAATTTTCCAATCAAGCTCCTTCCAAGTCCCTGACCATCCAGCCAAACCATTGGCTACAGCCCATGAATCAGTATATAATCGCGCTTCTGACCATTTCTCCTTC
>NW_008332653.1:0-748 GCF_000622305.1 Nannospalax galili | reverse complement strand
CTGGAGAGTTAATATACCCTTGAGGCAGGAGAGTAAAGGTATACTGTTGGCCTTGCCAGCTGAAAGCAAATTGCTTCTGGTGTCCTTATGAACCGGTATCGAGAAGAAAGCATTTGCCAAATCAATAGCTGCATACCAGGGACCAGGAGACGAATTAATCTGCTCGAGTAAGGAAACCACATCTGGTACAGCAGCTGCAATTGGAGTCACTACTTGATTAGGTTTTCGATAGTTAACTGTCATTCTCCATGAACCATCTGTCTTCTGCACAGGCCAAATAGGAGAGTTAAAGGGAGATGTGATACGATACTGTTTTTGGTTCACTATTTTCCCTGGCAGAGGCAATTCCACTGGTTTCCATTGGGCCTTTACAACCATAATAGCCCTCACTCCACAGGTCAGGGAACCAATGTGGGGATTCTGCCAATTCCTAAGTATATCTATCCCAATTATACATTCTGGTACTGGGGAGATAACCACAGGATGAGTTTGGGGACCCACTGGACCTACTTTCAGTCAGACTTCAGCCAAAACTCCATTTATCTCCCGACCTCCATAAGCCCCTACTTTAACTGGAGGGCCACAATGCTTTTTAGGATCTCTTGGAATCAGTGTCAACTCAGAACCAGTATCCAATAGGCTGAGGAATGTCTGATTATTTCCTTTCCCCCAGTGTACAGTTACTCTGGTAAAAGGCCGCAGATCCTTCTTGGGAAGGATGGGTGAGAGGCGAACAGCATAACTCTTT
>NW_008332652.1:0-465 GCF_000622305.1 Nannospalax galili | reverse complement strand
TCCTGGGATTTCCTTTTTAACTTGGGAGATTTGATAATATTGCTTATATCTTACTTTCTTGCTCTTGTGGGTTTATTTAAATTATCTCATCTTGGATTAATTTTGGTAGGTCATACAAATCTAGAAATTCATTCATTTCTATTAGATTTTCGATTTTGTGGCATACAGGCCACCAAAGTAATTTCTGGATCTCTGAAAATCTTTGGTATCTCTTGTAACGTTTCCCTTTTGCATCTATGATTTTATTGAGTCTTCTTTCAGTTAAGTTGACTACAGGTTTGTCAATCTGGTTAATCTATTTAAATAACTCACTCTTCATCCCATTGATTCTTTGTATTATTTTTTCATTTCTATTTGATTGATTTTAGCCACAATTTTATTATCTCTTCTCATCTAGTTTTTTTTGAGGGGGGGTGTTTTTCTAAGGCTTTCAAGTGCATTATTAAGTTGTTAGTATGCAACTTC
>NW_008332651.1:0-208 GCF_000622305.1 Nannospalax galili | reverse complement strand
AATGTTGTGTACAGTGACAATAACTAGAACTGAAGAAATAGAAGCTGGCTGTGGAGCCCTGGCATGTCTTAGTTCACCTGCTCACCCAGAATCCTGTTCTCAGCATCAGAGGATAACCTAACTTAAACAAGGAATAATACTTTGGCCTATATGTTAAAAAGCAACTCAGAGCTGAGAGTAGAAATACATTATGTTTTAGGCAAATGGA
>NW_008332650.1:23059-28012 GCF_000622305.1 Nannospalax galili | reverse complement strand
TCTCCTGTTGCTTCTAATTGGCTTACTGAGTTTTTACTTCCTTCCTGATTTGAGCCTATCTGTCAATATTTCTAACTCTTTTCTGAATTCATTCAGAAGTTTATCCCTAAGTTCTTTCAGTTCTTTGATTTCTTTGTTTGTGTGTTCTTTAAAATCACTGTATTCTTTTATCGTATTTATAATTGTTCTTTTGAGTTCCATGTCCTGTGTTATCTCTAGGGGGTTCCATTGTACTCCTCTAGAGGACTGATGCTACTTGATGGGCATATATTATTTTGAATTTTCATGCTGTTATTTTTTCTCCGTTTGACATGTGGATTTCTTTTGTAGATTCTGGTTCTTTTGTGAGACTGAAGCCTTCCTTTGTTTAGTTCTGTTTTTTTGTAAACTTTATGTGCCTTTGTGGTTTATTTATTGGGCATGAAAAGCTGGTTGGTCTAGCCTGCAGGTTCTCTCTTTTGATTTTATATTGGAGTGGCCAAATTGCTTTTGTCTTGCTGCTCAGGAGTTCCCACAGAAGCCCAAGTCGGATGAGAAACAGACGCTCTAAGGCTTTCTCCTAAGGTCTGGATCCTTCCAGGAAAATTGCTGGCCTCAGGAATTTGAGGGCTTGGCTGGGCTGGGATTGGGGCCCTAGAATGATGCTGGTCCCTGGGAATCTAAAGGGAGGTTGGGGTGAGAAGAGGCCTGAGGGCTCCAGGGGACTACAGGGAGGAATTGGCTTGGTCTGGATGCAAAGGATCAGGAACACTGGGGGTTATGGACTAAGAGTTCAGTCAGATCATGGGCCTGGGGTGTCACAACAACATGGGACAGTGCCCCTGCCAGGAGGAGAGATGAGTTGGGGGACCAGGGAGGGTGAATGAGGCTGGGGGAGTCAAGGCAGAGTGGACACAGGAGCCAGACTTACCCAGGCAAGCTGCTGGCTCCAGGAAGCTGTGGGGCTGGCCCATCCAGAGATGCAAAGGGAGGTGGGGACTAGAGAGAGGAACTGATTTGGTCTAGATGCAAAGGATCAGGAATCAGTGGAGGGTTTAGGGCAAGAGGTCAGTCCAGAGGTCTGAGGTGTCAAGACAGTAAAGGTGCAAGTCCCCCTGCTACGAGAAGACAGTAGTTGGGGGAGCGGGGTGGATGAATGAGGCTGGGTATAGCAGCCAAACTTACCCAGGCAAGGTGCTGGCTCCAGGAATCTGTGGGGTGTAAACCATTTTAAATACACTATGGAAAACATCTCTGGTAGACTAAATCAAGCAGAAAATGAGGCATGGAAGTCAAAGTTTAAGAAATGTTGACTGAGAGCAAAATTTAAAACTAGGTGTGACAACTGCAGAGAACTCATGAACATGATCAAGGAAAAAGTCTGAGAGGTAATGTGTAGAATAGCTGATATATGAAATAAAAGCATACAAGGATATGCATTGGGAGTATAAAAGGGGTATTTAAAGTAAGATGACAAGATAAATACTGATATTGTGAGATTCAGTGAATGGGAAAGAGTAAGAATAAAAAAATACACTGTATGTCAAAGACATAAAGACTGCAACAACATTGGCAACCACGAAGGAGGTGACAGTACAGTTAAAATAAAAGTGTAAGAAAAACAGAAGAGATTTTATCCAAAAAGTTCTGAGCAGCACATGACTGGTGTCAGAGCTTGTAGGTTGGCTTCTCATCCCCGTTACAGGACATTTCAACAGATACTCTATAGTCCCCTGGTGTCCCCTGGAACTTAGTTGACCTAGTAAGGCAAGGAAAAAGAACTATCCCTTTTAAGTCCCTCCAACAAGATTAGCATAGTTCTCAAAGAATGCCTATTAAACACCGAAAAGTTTAGTTACACCAGTCTGGTAGTTTTAATTACCATGTGCTATGTAAATGATGCTTGGGCAAAAATGACACAGTCTCAGATAAACCTTGACTAGATATATATTTTGTTCCTTAAACTAGTTGACTAAGCTATGACCTTAGAAAATTTAAGATTATCTATATATTATCTTTGTCTCATTCTTTTTTTTTTTTTCTGTCTTTTTGAAGCAGGGTCTTCCTATAGCCCCAGGTGTCCTAGAACTCACTGTGTAGACTAGGCTGGCCTTGAACTCACAGAGATTCGCCTGCCTCTGTCTTCCAAGTGCTGGAACTGCAGGCATGTGCCACCACATCTGGCCTCATTCTTGCTAAATCATAACAAACCTACACAGACCTTCATCACTTGCTTAGGCTTTCTCAGGTTTAATCTTCACACATAAATCCTTCTTAATAAAATATCTCCATTCCCATATCCTTCTAACATCTTTTACCTTACCAGTCTCTTTCTTAATAACCATGAGACAGAATAACATTCTAACATCTTTTACCTTACCAGTCTCTTTATTAATAACCACGAGACAGAATAACATTAACAAATATGTTTTCCATCTGTTGTGAGAATTCTCTTCCTGGGGATACTAAGCAGTGTTTATCCCCTTTCTGGTGTCAAACCAATGTTTGATTATGTTAAAGTTCACCCCGAGGAACCAATGAATTTACAGATTTTACTTAACAGTTATGAGTGAGGGGTTACTGAGGTATATTCCTCTATGATTCCAAGTGAAGCCAGCCATGGCCAAGCAGGATCTTTGATTTATCCTTACATAGATGGAACTGGTAAAAGAAAGGCCTAATGAGCCAGAGGCTCCTCCCAAGCTCATGTGACCACTGAGGACCAGATCCTCAACTGACCTTAAGAGTAAAAGTGAATTAGTTTATTTGGCCAACTGCATGGTCTTAAACCCAACAGGAAAGTATAACCAAAATGTTAACTGATTGGTACATTTCTTCAAGAGTCTAAAGGATTGAACTTCTCAGACATTAGGCTTAAGTTTGTATAAGATGATATTTAGGCAATGTCTAACTAATGATTTTGTTCTTAATAAGGAAATGCTGCTCAGGTGTCAGACTTCAAATCCTGGTATAACCAACTCTGAAATCCCTACCTGCAACCAAAAGAAGAAACCTATTCTAATCCAAAAATTAAATGATGGCTAAATTTCTTCTCTCTCCCTACCTAGAAGTCATTTGGGAGGGAAATCACACTGTGATTCTAGTCACGCCAACAATTATCAAAGTGCCTGAAAGGCAAATCATGAGTCCAGCCACGGCAGCCAAAAGAAAAATGAGGAGAAACCCAAAAGATGGGTGCTTTCAGAAGCCCTCATCAAGAAACTCTTGATTTGAAAATTCAGCCTGTTCTGACTCTTCCTGGTTCCCTACCTAGAATTTGTACTTAACTATTCTTGTCTTATTTCTCGTCCCCCCCTCAACCCACTGATATCCATACTCTCATCATGATTATTCCATGCCTTTTAAATGTTTTTCAGGTCAGGAGAGAGTCATGGAAAGTTACCCAATCACCTGACTGCCTGTAAAAGATATCAGGCTCCCCCTGTGCGCTGCTGTTTCTCTGCTGCTGTTGAGTTTCCCTGCTTCACCAGAGACAGCCCAGTGGTTTGTTTGCTCTCAAATAAACTTCTGCCTCCCCCCACCAGAGACAGCCCAGCGGTTTGTTTGCCCTCAAATAAACTTCTGCCTCCCCCCCAAAAAATTGTGATAAACTTTGTTTTTCCTTTCATTATACTTTACATTTATCTGGTATTTTATTTTTAGCTACTTTGTCTCCGTCTTCATAACATTTTGCTCCATTTCTATTCTTCTGCTTTTACATGCCATTTCTTCTATTTTTAATTTTTATTTATTTTTTGAAATTTTCATACATGTATACAATGTTTTTATGATATTCACTCTCATTACTCCAGATAACAAAGAAATATTCAACATCTCTCTCTCTCTCTCCCAACTTCACATCTTCCTTTTCTAAAAAAATGACAAGAGCCATTAGTTTTGTCCCTAGGTACATGGGTGTGGGGACATCCTCTATAGTATTGGCATCGAACCAGCAGTCCGCAGATCACCACATCTGCTGCAAGTACATGTGTGTAACAGTCCCTCCATGTCTAGAAGACAGCATTCTGCATTCCTTCCCATCACCTGGTTCTGAACCTTCTCTCTGCTCCTCTTTTGTGATGTTGTCTGAGCACTGGGTGCAGGGAGGTTGAGATGGAACTAGAATCTGTTATACTAAGTGAGTTAACACAATCTCAGAAAAAAAATCGACATATGTTCTCCCTCATATGTGGATCCTAGGATCAGACTCTGATAAATAAGTATGCAAACAGACATAACTGCAGGAACCAGGACAAGGGTAAGGAAACAGTGAGGTAAAGAAAGATGAAATCATGAAATTTGCAGGTAAATGGATGGAACTAGAAACTGTTATACTAAGTGAAGTAACACAGACTCAGAAAAACAAAAGACATATGTTCTCCCTCACTTGTGGATCCTAGCACCAAATCCTCTTAAATTCCTTTTTCTTTTATAAGATGACACTGTACAGCAGTCTCTTCTGTGTGAAATAACTACCATCATTACAACTTCAGTTGTGCCTGCTTGCAAAACATCATCACAATTGGGCTTGTTGATAGTTGTGCTCCTTCATCAAAGGAGGGGAAAGCAGGGTCACTGTACCCTCACCAGAGTATCCAGCCTCTTCCAAGCCAACTGTATGTAATTTGGCCCTAATCACACATGGTCTCCTGGATTTGGGGATGACTAAAGTACATAATCTGGGGAAGGCTAGGAAGAGAGGGCTTGATCCATGCTGGGTAAAGCCTTTCCAGTGTGCATACCCCAGGTCACTCATACACCTCAGCAACCCCTCAATCATGTCTGTAACTAAGCTCAGTAAATTCATTGGTTCCCCAATAAAACTTTAATCAAACATTGGCTTGACACCAGAACCTTAAAAGGGATTAATCATTGCTTAGTATCCCCAGGAAAAGAATTCTCAAAAACAGATGGAAAATTTGTTAATGCTATTATGTCTCATAATTATTAAAAAAAGAAAATGAGAAAAAAAGA
>NW_008332650.1:17678-22949 GCF_000622305.1 Nannospalax galili | reverse complement strand
TTTATTTTATGTCTATGAGTATTATGCCTGTATGTGTATAAGTGCACCCATGTCATGCAGTGCCTAAGGAGGACAGAAGAGGGCTCTGAGATTCTGAAACTGGAGTTACAGATAGTTGTTAGTCACCATGTGGGTGCTGGGATTTGAACCTGGGTCTTCTCCAAGAACAGCCAGTCCCTCTTACTATTGAGCCATCAATCCCTCCCTTGGAGGGCAAGGAAAAAAATTTTCTTTGACTCCCTCTGAAAGGATTACTATAGGCCTTTAAGCATGGCTATTAAACACCCAAGAAGTTCAGTTATACCAGTTTGGTACTTTTAATTACTGTGCAATTGTACATAAAGCTTGAATAAAATCCAAGCATTTTTGGATAAACCTTGACTAGACATATATTTTTTGTTTTGTTTTTAAGTTAGCCTTTATAAGAATTGATTTAAGTAAAGGTTTGACTGAACTAAGTCATAGAAAGAAGACATTTAACATGACAAGTCAAGTAGACATAGCCCAGGGAAGGAACTTAAATTTCTTTTTCAGTTCAGTTTTAAATGAAGACTGTTTCATTATAAACAAAAATGTCTCTTTTTTCCCCCAGTTCCCAATATCTTGATTTATAGTTTTAGAAGAAACTGGGGGGGGGTTACATCACACACCTGTAGACAGGAAGCAAGCTGACTAGGATCCAAACCAAGTTCACTGAAACTGTTGAGGATTTTCATTGTTTGCTTAGTTTTTTTTTTTTCTTTTTTTTTTTAAACTGCACCCATCTGGTACAGGGAGGCAAAACCTAGTAATTCTTGAGACAAATTATCTTGTTATGGAAAAGAACATACCAAAAGTAACACTTGCATAATACAGAGAAATATAAAGGACATTTGCCAGCAGTCACAGATAATCTTAATACCGCTCTACATCTATTAAACCTGTGACTGAAACTGGGTGTATAGTTGTTAGGTAGACTTGTCCCTCAACTGGCAAGTGAGACTGGCAAGCTGTAGGTAAAAGCCTCCTTTCCAAGCTTGGTTGCACCTGTTTGCCTAGGATTATAAAACTGACCATAGACCTTCCATAAGAAAAGGAGCTGCAGGAAAAGCCACTTACCCTCCCACTCAATCAGTCGACCCTAACTGCATGAGGGGCATGGATTAAAGGTATATAAATGAAAAACTCCATGAGGCAGGTACCCTTGCCATTTTGGACGGCTGCTGGAAGGTCAGTCTGCAACAGGATTGGCAGGTGGGGGGGTGGGAACACCACCCACACTCTTGAAAGTAACACTTTCATTCCACAAACTGTAGTTTGGAGAAATAATACTTTGTTTTGTCATAAGGATGGTGGGAGGAGGTGGCCCGACAGCATTTGTACTTCCTGGAAAGAATTTGAGCAGCAATAATACAAGGCAAAGTAGTACACTGAAAGGTTTTGGGATACAAGAGTAGTTATTATAATAGCAACTCTGTATCTATATCTTTATAATCCTGATCAGACCTTCAATAAACTTGCTCAAATGTTCTCATTATCCCTTCTATTCTAGAAATATCCAATCATGTTAATCTTCATACATACCATTTGTTCTGAGAATTTACTGAGCAGTTAATATTGAGTTTTATATAATAGAGAGATGAAAAATTATCTCAAATATATTATTATCATTTATAAACTCTGTGATATCTTTGTAAGCCTTAAAGTAGGTTTTAAATGACTAATTTTCTCTCAAATGTTTATAGATGTTTTTTATTTGGCTTGACAAAGAGATGGAACTTGACATACCTGTTTGTTGGCTTTAAAGAGGCAGCAGTGATGTAATGTTTATTTTATATAAAACATAACTAAAAACAGGGATAAATTGCATTCTGGAGTAGAAGTAATTGTCACTTAAAATTGGCACACCACTTTGATCCCAGCACTCAGGAGGCAGAAGCAGGCAGATCCCTGTGAGTCCAAGGCCAGCCTGGTCCACATAGTGAGTTCCAGGACAGCTGGGGCTACAGGGAGACCCTGTCTCAAAAAAGACCAAAAAAAAAAAAAAAAAAGAATTCAGTGAATTTAAAGAACACACAAAGAAAGAAATCAAAGAACTGAAAGAGGATAGGGATAATCTTCTGAATGATTTCAGAAAAGGGTTAGAAATATTGAAGCATACTCTGGCTGAAACAAAAAGGATAGTGAAACATTCAGTAAGCCAATTAGAAATAACAGCAGAAAGCCTCACCAATAGGATGAATGAAATGGAAAACAGAATATCAACACTGGTATCAAGACTGGAAGATGAAGGGGATGAACTAGACCACTCAAGCAAAGATTATGAAAAATTTAAGAAAGCAGAAGAATGGAGTATGCAAGAATTGTGTGAGACCATAAAAAGACCAAACTTATGAATCACAGGTATACAGGAAGGAGAAGAATCTCAGGATAATGGCATGGACCAGATCTTTGCCAGGATTGTAAACGAAAATTTCCCAAAATTAAAGAAAGACATGCCCATACAAATACAAGAAGCATATAGAACACCAAATAAACAGAACCAGACAAGAAACTCTCCACGGCACATCACAATAAAAATACTAAATGTGCAGAACAAACCACCACAGAACAAAGAGAGAATACTGAAAGCTGCAAAAGAAAACAATAAGACACATATATAGGAAAACCCATAAGAATTACACCTGACTTTTCAGTGCAAACTATGAAAGCCAGAAGAGCCTGGACCAAAACATTCCCACCTGTAAATGACCACAGATGCCAACCCAGATTACTTTACCAGCCAAAATGTCTATTATAGTTGAAGGGGAAAGAAAAATCCTCTATGACATAAATTGACTGAAATGTCCAAAAACCCAGTCCTTCAGAGAGTTCTTGAAGCAATACAAAGAGCTGAGGAAAGGAACAACTATACCCAAGGGGTTATGGAAAGAAACTTAATGAAGGTATAACTGTGGATATGCACAGCTACACCAAGAAAGTGAACAGAAATAAAAATGACAGGACTTAATACACATGTTTCATTAATAACTTAAATATCAATGGACTGAACTCCCCAGTCAAAAGACACAGACTAGATGAATAGATTAAGAAACAGCACCCATCTTTTTGTTGTCTACAAGAAACTCATCTCACTTTCAAGGACAGGCACTACCTTAAGATAAAAAGATGGAAAAAATATATCAAGATAATGGTACTGAGAAAAAGCAGGTGTTTCAAGTCTAATATCTGACAAAATAGTCTTTAAACTATAATTAATCAAAGAGATAAAAAGGGCCACTTCATTCTGATCAAAGGAAGAATTGGCCAAGAAGATATGAACATATATTCACCAAACTCTGGTGCACTCAACTTCATAAAAATTGTACTACAGGACTTTAAGATCCAGATTATTACAAACTCATTAATAGTAGGAGATTTCAATACCTCATTGTCTCTATTAGATAGGACAACAGGACAGAGAATTTACAGAGAGACATCTAAATTAAATAATACACTATATCAAATAGATTTAACAGACATCTACTAAATATTTCACCCAAGCACCAAAGAATATACTTTCTATTCAGTGCCCCATGGAACTTTCTGCAAAACAACCATAAACTGGTGCACAAAACAAATCTCAACAAATACAACTAAATGAAAAGGACAATACAACACAACAAAACCTCTGGGATACATTGAAAGCAGTCCTTAAAGCGAAGTTTATAGGTCTAATTGCTTACATTAAAAAATTGTAAAGAACACAAATAAATGCCTTAACATTGCAACTCAAGATACTTGAAAAGGAACAGCAAATGAACCCCAAACCCAGCAAACAAGAACAACTAACAAAAATCAGAGCAGTAATTAATGAAATAGAAACAAAGAAAACAATACAAAGAATCAACGAATCCAAGAGCTGGTTCTTTGAAAAGATAAACAAGATTGACAGACCACTAGCCCATTTAACCAAAAGAAAGAAAGAGCACCTCCAAATAAACAAAATCAGAGATGAAAGGGGAAACATCACAACAGACACCAAAAAGATCCAGGACATTATAAGGGAATACTTTAAAAACCTATATGCTACTAAATTTGGATACCTAAAAGAAATGGATGGGTATCTAAAATGATGGGAACCACCAAACTAAACCAAGAAGAGATCAAAAGTTTAAACAGACCCATAACACATCAGGAAATTGAATCAGTAATACAAAACGTCCCAGCTAAAAAAAGCCCTGCACCAGATGGATTTACAGCAGAATTCAACCAGACATTTAAAGATCTACATCCAATACTAACTTATTCACAAAGGTAGAAATGGAGAGAGAACTTCCAAGTTCCTTCCATGAAGTCAGCATCACTGTAATACCAAAGCCAGATAAAGATACAACCAAAAAAGAAAACTATAGACCCATATCCTTAATGAATATAGATGCAAAAATTCTCAACATAATACTTGCAAACCGCATACAGACACACATCAAAAAACGTCATCTGCCATGATCAAGTCGGCTTTACTGGAGATGCAGGCACTACCTTCAATACACTTCAATACACTTAGGTCAATAAACGTCATAAATCATATAAATGGGCTCAAAGACAAGAATCACATGGTCATCTCAATAGGTGCTGAGAAGGCATTTGACAAAATTCAGTATGCATTTATGTTCAAAGTCCTAAAGGGAAGTGGACTGGAGGGAATATACCTCAACATAATTCAAGCCATATAGAACAAACCCATGGGCAACATCATTCTAAATGAAGAAAAATTGGAAACATTCCAATTAAAATCAGGAACCAGGGATGGCTATCCACTATCTCCACTCCTTTTCAACATAGTGCTTGACATCTTATTTAACATAGTGCTTGACATCTCATTTAACATCTTGCTAGCAATAAGACAAGATAAAGAAATTAAAGGAGTAGTAAATGGAAAAGAAGAGATCAAATTATCCCTTTTTGCAGATGATATGATATTAAACCTAAGAGATGCCAAAAATTCCACCAGAAAACTCCTGGAAATTATTAACATGTTCAGTAAAGTAGCAGGTTACACAATTAATCTACAAAAGTCTGTAGCCTTTCTATATAACAATAACAAGAAATTCGAAAAGAGTACATGGAAACATTCCCTTTCACAATAGTTGCAAAATAAATTAAAATATCTTGGAATAAACCTGACCAAAGACATTAAAGACCTCTACAGTGAAAATTTCAAAACTCTAAAGAAAGAGATAGAGGAAGACACTAGGAGATGGAAACCTCAATGCTTATGGATTTGAAGTATCAATATTGTGAAAATGATCA
>NW_008332650.1:17433-17653 GCF_000622305.1 Nannospalax galili | reverse complement strand
ATCCCCATGACATTTTTCACAGAATTGGAAAAAAACTCCCTAAGATTCATATGGAAGCACAAAAGACCTCAGATAGCCAAAGCAACCCTGAACACTAAGAGCAATGCTCAGGGGATTACTATACCAGATTTTAAACTATATAACAGAGCTATAGTCATAAAAACGATATAGTACTGGCACAAAAAAGACCCATATACCAACAGAAAAAAACTGAAGACCT
>NW_008332650.1:9543-14212 GCF_000622305.1 Nannospalax galili | reverse complement strand
ACTTCATTCTTTTGCTTTCTTGTTTTCTCTCAGAATTCATTGATAAGTTTTACAGTTAATATTTTGAATCTCAGATATTTCAACTATTTCTGTGTGTTTTGTTGCAGTTATAAAGCATTTATGGGATTTTGGAATGACTGTGTGTGTGTTTGCATTCTTTCTATCCCTCCAAGTCTCTCAATTTCTTATCCTTGTCTTTATTACTCTTATATATATACATGGATACATACATTCATATATATGCACATGCATATGAATATATATAGTGCACTGAGTCTATATAGTGGTGCTCATGTACACCTTTGTTTTGGGCTGCCCAATTGGGTTATATAGCCTCTCTGGAAGGCAATCCCAGGAGAAAACTGATTCTCCCTTCGTCAGCATTAGTTGACTGTGTATCACTCTGCATTTGAGGTACGACCCGTGCATTCAGCTCATCTACCCGGCCATGTCAGCGGCTTTTGCCATTATGAAGGTCTCTACCATGCTGTGGAAATTTTATTGGTGTAACTCTGCCATCATGTCCAGAATGCATTAGCTTGCAGTAGGTGTCTTACCCCTCTGGTGCTTACATTCTTTCTGTACTTTTTCCATGATGTTTCTGATAGAGGTTGCATTGTACATGTGTCACTTAGGACTGGATATCACAGTCTCTTATTGGCATTTGACCAGTTATAGAAATTTGTAGTAGTCACCTTTAATTTAATAAATAACTTCTTTGATAAGTAATGATAGGTACACTTTACATAAATACATGTATATGTACTTAGAATACAGTAAGTAATGTTAGTCTATGCAAGTGACAGCAGTAGGTTTTTCTCTAGGGTCTATGCCATCTACAGCTATGCGTGCTTGGCTATGCTTATAAGTAACATGCATGATTTCCTTCTATAGGAATGACATGTTTGTTTTATGAAGCATAATCTGGACTAATGACTTTTAGTTAACCATGGCAAACTCACTGAACCATGTGCTCCTGTGATCTTAGCATCTAATCTGATTTCCTGTAACCTCAATTTGCTATTCTCTCCCAAGACAGAGAATGAATGTGGGTATGCTTGAGAATTAACATATCAAAAAACTGAAAGACAGCACACATATCTTCACTGAAAACACGAAGAGTGAGAAAGGATGCTTGACATTGTGGATATGGGATATCCTAGAACTAGGAATGAAAAAGCAAGATTGTCTAAGCTATGGGAGGATTCAATTTTCTATTTTCCTACTTGAAGGAGGAGACACCATTTTGAATAAGTTTATGAGTGAGGCCTAATTTGAGGACACAGGTCTGGTGCACATTTTCATGGCACATATCCAAGAAATATCTGGGGAAGAGATGTCTTCCAAGTTCAGGCCCACTCTTGAAAACTAAATTTAAAAGTCAGGCTGATTTAATCAGGTATTGTTTATATTGTAGAATGATTATTCAACACTCTCCCATTGATCAGCCCTTAAGTCCAATTTTACAGTTGTTGATTACTCCTAAGAGTAAGTTTGCGGGGCTGGTCATTGTTGCAGTTTTTAGACATTACAGTTGGGTAGGATCATTGATTGGTTTTCTGCCTTTGCAGTTTAAATGGTATTTTCCAACACTGTGAGGGCTAGTCTTCACGGAGGCAGCTTCTAGGTTATTTCCAACTCAATTTCTCTGAGCCCTGTGTCTGAAAGGCCATGCCTTCAAATTCTGGGAGGTATATGAAAGGCTGTGGCAGTAATCTTTAATATATTGGAAGTTTCTTGGACTACCTTGACCAAAAACTCAGGGAGGTTTTTCCATGCCTGGGCCCCTTTATTTTTGTTATATGACACTCAAGTATATATATGCACAGAAATTTATACTGTATATGTGTTTTTCAGGAGGCTTAAGAAATAATACATTTCCCTGTGATTGTTCACACTACTTAATCTTCATTTATTGCTCTCTTCCCTTATATAAATATTCCCCCTCCCTCATTACTTAAAGTATCTTCCCATTGTCTGTATTTCCCCTTGATAACTCCTGTTTCCTACTATCCCCCTCTTTTGAGCTCCTTCTCCCTTCTCCCTGTTGTTTGTTTTCCATTTTCCAGGCTCCTGTTATTCTATCAGGATACATACTCACATCTTAGGATTGAGATCTAGAATTCACAAATTACAGAGAACATGCATTACTTGTATTTCTGAGTCTTCATTTAATATAACAGTTTCTAGTTCCCTTTATTTAACTGAAAAATTGATGATTCATTTTTCTTTATTGCTGAGTTGAATGCCATAGTGTAAATATATCACATTACCGTTATCAGTTCATCAGTTGTTGGACATTTATGTTATTTCCATTACCTACTTCCTGTACAAAGAGCAGCAACAAACAAGGCAAATCAAGTATCTCTGTAGAAGGATATTGAGTCTGTTGGGTATATGCAAAGAAGTGGTATATGCAAAAAAACTGCATCATAAACTAGATCTATATTTAGTTTTTTAAAGATTTCTGAATACTTATTTCCACAGTGACTGAACCAGTTTCCAATACCATCAGTGATGAATGAGAGTTTCCCTTTCCACCCACCCATGGAAGCATTTGTTATTGTTTTTAACCTTGATATTAGCAATTCTGACTTCCCCATGAACATGGGATGTCTTTCCAACTTCTAGTGTCTTCCTCAATCATTTTTTCAACAAATTAAAGTTTTCATTATAAAAAGCATTAATGTCTTTGGTTATGTTTCATCTTGGATACTTACCTTTTTGAGGGCATTGTGACTACAAGTGTTTATGATTTTTTTCTCTGAATACTTTTTATTGGTATATAAAAATGTTGGTGATTCTTAAAAATTGATTTTATACTCGGCCACTATACCAAAATTGCTTCTCATTTCTAGATGTTTTCTTGTGGAAGTTTTGGGATCTCATGTATAATATATCACATGCAAATAGGGATAATTTGACTTCTTTTTCAATTCGAAAACTTTTTTTTCCCTTTTGTCTTATTGCTCTAGTGAGGGTTTCAAGAACTATATTAAAAAGAAGTGGGTAAAGGCTGGAGAGATGGTTCAGCAGTTAAGAGCGCTGACTGCTCTTGCAGAGGACGGGGGTTCGATTCCCAGCACCCACATGGCAGATAGGAACTGTCCTTAGGTCCAGTTCCAGAAGAATTTGAGGCTCTCTTCTGACCTCTGCAGCACTGCACAACACGGGTGCACTCACGTACATGCAGGCAATACACTCGTACACATAAAATAAAAATAATAAATAAAATTTTAAAAAGAAGTGGATATAGTGGACAGCATTGTCTGATTTTAATGTATGTATCACAAGTTTTTTTTTCAATAATTTAGAGTTATACTACATGTGGGGTTATTGTATATAGATTTAATGATGTTGAGATATGTTCCCTCCAATCCAATTCCCACTGAGACCCTTATCATGGAGGTAAGTTAGATTTTGCTAATGTTTAAATGTCTTCTCTGCACCTATTTAGATGAACATGTTCTTTCTTTAAGCCCATTTATATAATTTATTTCATTTATTGACTTTCAAACACTTAGATTTGTAAATAGAATCTATTGTAAATGAAAAAGTCATGAAAAAATTCAGAGATCAATTAAAAGTTTTAGAATATTTAAGAGAAATCAATTAGTATCTAGGATCCATAAAAACCTCAAAATATGAACCCCAATAATATATGGAAATATATTCAACATCCTTAATAATTGCAGATATGCAAGTAAAAACTACATTGATATTTCACCTCATTCCAATCATAAAGGCTATCAGAAAAGTATAACTTAACATTTATACCCTGATGGTGGGAGTTGAAAAATGTGCATCCACTTTAGAAAGTAATATAGAGATTCTTGTGAAAAGTGAGTGTAGAATTATCATATGATATTTCTGGGAATATACCCAAGAAATCAAAATCAGGATGCTTCAGAGACACTCAATTATCTGTGTCATTTACAAAAATCTTCACAATGGCTAAGTTACAGAATGAGCTCCGGTGTTTATCAACATTTGACTGAATAAATAAAATATTGTCTATACACACAATAGTTCTATTTTAACATAAACAGGAATGAAATATTGTCATTAGCAGCAGGATGATGGAAGGAACTGGAAAACATCAGGTTAAATGAAATACTCATGACACAGAAAGACAAATATTGTATTTCCTTTATATGTGGAATACAGATTTGTACATACATATAGAAATTTGCCTGGTCTTGTTATACCTGAGATAGCTATCTAACTATCTAACTAACCAACCAACCAAACAACCAACTAACTAACTAACTAACTAAATATATCTGTCTGTGCGTGTGCACGTGCACGTGTGTGTGTGTGTGTGTGTGTGTGTGTGTGTGACAGAATATGGGAATATTTGGGAAAAGAAAGATAACTAGATATCAGAATAAGGAAGGATCAGATAGGGTAAAGAAAGTGCATTAATGCTGTTAAAGTACATGATATATTTGAAGGATAGTGACAATATGAAACTCACGAGTTTGTGTAATGAGGATCAATTCATGAAATAAGCTAATAGGTCAGGAAATAATTTATATTGAAGTCAACTCATCTTTGATAAATTTACTAAGTGATTGGTGAGAGTGTATCAGCAATAGCACATTCCTAATAAAGCAAAGCAAAATGTAGAGTAGTGGATGTCAAAGATGTCATCTCCTTAAGTGATAGG
>NW_008332650.1:0-511 GCF_000622305.1 Nannospalax galili | reverse complement strand
AAGGACAGGGGTAAACAACATTTTTTATCTCTGTCATCAGGATGAAGTCTGCTTGGAAGACAGATTAAGTAATTTCCATTTGATTAGCCAATGATGCCCAGGTTGGCACCTACTGATTCATTGATTGAATTACAAAAAGGATTTCCTGCAAGGTCACAATCAAATCAGTAAGAAGAGATGGCTCTGATGGATCTAACTGTAGCCCTGGTGCTTGGCCTCGCCTGTCTGCTTCTCCTCTCTCTCTGGAGACAGAATTCTGGGAGAAAGAAGCTCCCTCCTGGCCCTACTCCTCTTCCAATAATTGGAAATTTCCTACAGATAGATGTGAAGGACATCCGCCAATCCTTAACCAATGTAAGTGTGTTTTCTGATCTTCCAAAACAAAACTCTAGTAATAGAGATGCTATTGTAATAAATAATCACTAGCAATAGTGCCCTGAAAATTAATTTGTAATTTTGGCCTCAGTTACTGTCTTTGTGAAAAATGTTAAACAGTCTTGCTGAATGATTT
>NW_008332649.1:238272-238656 GCF_000622305.1 Nannospalax galili | reverse complement strand
GGATCTCTGTGAGTTCAAGGCCAGCCTTGTCTACATAGTGAGTTCCAGGAATCTGGGGCTACATGGAGACCCCAGTTCCATCTATGTGAAGATACGTCAAAGGTCCTGCTTCACCATAGCTGGCTTCTCTTGCAAGCAGTGGATGAGCATTCCCCTTTCCCCACATCCCCCCACATTTGGTATCATTTGTTCTCTTGATCTTAGCCAGTCTGACTGGGGTAAGATGACATCTTAAAGTGGTTTTAATTTGCATTTCCCTAATTACTAGTGATGTTGAACATCTTTTACAATGCTTCTTAGCCATCTTTATTTCTTCTTTTGAGAACTCTCTGTTCAGCTCCTTAGCCCATCTTTTAATTGGGTTACTTCCTTTCTTGATTCTTT
>NW_008332649.1:228766-237147 GCF_000622305.1 Nannospalax galili | reverse complement strand
ATCATCTCTCTATCTATCTATCTATCTATCATCTATCTATCTATCATCTATCTATCTATCTATCTATCTATCACCTATCTATCTATCTATCATCATCTATCTATCTACTATCTATCTACTATCTATCTACTATCTATCTATCATCTATTTATCTATCATCTATCTATCTATCTACTATCTATCTCTATGTATCTCTGTTTATCATTTATCTATCTTTATCTAACTATCATTTATCTATTATCTATCTAATCTACCTATCATCTATCTATCGATCATCATCTATCTAACTCTCTCTCTATCTACCTTTCTATTCTAGCTTGCTTTTCTTATGCTGTAACGAAACACTGATGAACGGTAACTTGGAAAGGAAAGAGTTTCGTTTGTCTCACAGGTTACAGTCCTTTATGAACAGAAGCCAAGGCAGAAATTCAAGGCAAGATCTTGATGCAGAGACAGCGCAGGAGCGCTGCTTCCTGGCTTGCTCTAAGGCTCACGTTCACCTACCTTAGAGTCCCGAGTCCCTACCCAACTTCCCATGGATCGTGACACCCACTGTGGCCTGGGTCCTCCTGACCCAACTGGCAATGAAGAAAATGCCACATAGACAAGGCCCTGGGCCAATCTGACCGAGGAAAGGGAGATTTTAGATTTTCTCTTCCCAGGTGTGTCCCCATCTGTGTCAAATTGCAAAATCTAACCACCTCGCTATCAACCTATCATCTAGGCTATTTATTCATCATTGATCATCTATTAATTTATCTCATCTATTAACGTCTATTTCATCTTTCTATCTACATATTTATATACAATCTATTATCTGCTATCTATGATACCAGTGACATCTATCATCTATACATACCAAGATATTTATCTTTATCATTTATTTATCATCTGTCATATCTATCACACCTAGGTGTAGTACCTCATCTATCTGTTTACCTACATTACCTACCAATCTATCATCTATTCTTTATCTACATAACAAACATCTATCTATCCAATATATATCATCAGTGTCTATATCCATAAATTCTCATATTGTTTTTTTATAAATTTATCTTCATCTATATAGCTATCAATTTTTGTACCTATACTACAAGGTCCATAAATCTCTATACATCATATGCCTTTGAATCTGTTTCTATGTGTGTTTGTATGTATGTATGTATATATGTATATATACATATTGAATTACCACTGAATTCTTTTTCTTTTTTTTTTGGTCTTTTTGAGACAGGGTCTCCCTGTAGCCCCAAACTGTCCTGGAACTCATTATGTAGACCAGGCTGACCTTGAACTCACAGAGATCCACCTGCCTCTGCCTCCCAAGGTGTGCACCACCACACCCAGCACCATTGATTTATTTTTATGCATTGTATTCTTGATTAAACACATACATATGTAAATTTAGTGCCATAATTATCCATATTTCTGTATATGTGAGTGTCAGTGGCTCTACTTGGGGAACATGATATAGAAACATTTGATGTGGCATTCATAATTCTCCCAGCATGATATAACTTTTCCATTTCCCTGTCTTAGACCTGCAAAGGCAAACTGAGACTGCAAAGTACAAATGACTTAGGTTTCTGTGATGAAACACTACTGAGTTTTTAATTAAAATGCCAGACCTTCTCTGAGGTGCACAGAGGCATTGTATTAGAATTCATTGATAAGGGGCTTCTGAAGGTTGATAAGACATTCACAGTGGCCCACCTTCATCAGCCCCCTTCTTGTTACTGTGATAGCATTTCAATGGCTGATATCATTTCAGGCACACACGGCATCTGGGAGATCTCTCTGAGATCTGCCTGTGAGTTCATGTGACTGACAAGACTATTATTTACATATAGTGTGCAATGCCACTTAAGAGGAGATGAAAGATAAATTACAATGTGACTAACACACCAAAAATGATCCTTAGAATTATCAAAACTGTTACTCTTTGAGCCATCTCTAGTTTTGCAAGTTTTGTGAAAGAATAAGTTTTAACCTTGGAATGAGAAAGCTGAAATATTTTCTAATGACTGACAAGGCTATTATTTACATAGAGTGTGCAATGCCACTTAAGAGGAGATGAAAGATAAATTACAATGTGACTAACACACCAAAAATGATCCTTAGAATTATCAAAACTGTTACTCTTTGAGCCATCTCTAGTTTTGCAAGTTTTGTGAAAGAATAAGTTTTAATCTTGGAATGAGAAAGCTGAAATATTTTCTAAATGAATCTTCAAATGGTTATCTTTGAATGATAAAACGTTGATCCCTTACTGTCCTAGAAAAAAGGTGCATCAAGATATATCTATTTCACACTAACATATGTGATTTCTCTTCTTATCCCAGTGAGGTGATGCTAAGCAAAAAGTTATCCCTTTAGAAAACATAACAATATATCATTTCTCAAAATGCAATTCTTGGAGAATGGTTGTTTCATCCCATGATTTAAGCAGTTACCAGGACTTGAACCTTTCTTTTTAGTTAAACGTGATCTCATCTAGTCTGGAATGGCCTCAAATTCACTAGGTAACCAAGAATGATCTTGAACCTTTGATGCTCCTGCCTCCACATCCGAATTGCTATAATTATAGCAGTGCACCAGCATACCAGGTTTTCCAGAATGCTAGTTATGGACCCCACCACCAGAGCTCCATTCCAAGCCAGTCTTGGGATTTGCAGTTCTAACACTGGGATAGCTTTTGAGGAATTGGGGTGACTTAATTACCTGAAAAGAAATAAAGACTAACACTAATAAAGACTATCTAAATAGTTCAGTTGTCAAACTCTTAAGAGAAGCGTTGACATAAATCAAATGTGACCACTAAGTTTACACAAGTTATTTACAGACTTTCAGTGGAGTAACTAAGGCATGAGGTGAATATAGATTAGGTTCTCAGGAGTGGTACAGAGGTACCAGATTCAAAATAGACACCAAGAGACAGTGATGTGTTAAACTCTAGTTCCATTCCCTTGGGGGAATATGAAATGTATTGGACAGCTTCCATTGCTGTAGCAAAACACCTGAAGTAATGAGCTTAAAGAAGAAGAATATTATATTAGCTCAGTTGCAGAGGTCTTGGTCCATGGTTCCATGGCTCATGGTTTTGTGCCCCTGGAGAGGCAGAGCATCATGGTAGGGAAAAGCTGCTTACGTGATTTGAAAGCCAGAAAAGAGAGCAGAGGCAGAGCAGGGGGGTCAGAGAGAGAGAAACACCCCTTACTGACCTAATTTTCCCCCACCTTTTACAATTTCTACCACATCTCAGTAATCCATTCAGTTATGAACAGACCAGTAGCTCCACTCATAGATGACATTTGAGCCCTTATGATCCAATCAACTCTGAATCCTGCTGGAGTGTGGACCAAGCATTCGAATACAGAAGCCTTTGGGAAGCATTCCAGCCCTGAACTACGATGTGAAGAGAGACTAAATTTTCCATGAGAAATCTTCTTTGAAAATCATGGTTTTAGCACACAGAGAAAGAATCCTACATTTGCAGAAGAAAAGACTAGATATTTGTATGTCTAAATCTATCACAGAATATAAATTGTTTGCTAAGCCATTTCTTTCTTTCTTTATCCTGCTCTTTGTTCTGGGGTCTCTGGACCTGGGGAGCACTGAGTATTCGTGGCGCTGACAACCTTGGTGAAAGAAACTGGAAGCTGACCAGACTTCTTTGCCCCAACACAGCAAATAGAAGCACTGTGCTAATTCCTTCTGTTACCGTGACAAAACACTCTGACCACAAGCAACTTGAAAAAGGAAAAGTTTTATTTGTCATACACGTACAGGTTACACTCTCATTATTGAGGGAGTTCAGGGAAGGAATATGCAGACAGAAACCAAGGAAAAATGCTGTTTGCTGGTTTGTTTCGTGACTTCATGGCTCATTCTTAGCTATCTTCCTTGTATAGCCCAGGACAATCGTCACAGTAATGGTGCTTTGCACAGTGGGCTGAACCCTTCTTCCATCAATTAACAATCAAGCGCATCCCCCCACAGACATGTCTATAGACCAATCTAATCTAAGCAATTCCTCAGTTCTAGGCTGTGCCAAGTCGTCAGTTAAATCTAACTAGGACAAGCACCACTTGTCTCCAGGTTGGAGAACACCATACAGCACCAGAAACTTCTCGTGGGGAATGGGCTAAAATTACACCCTACCTTATTGATTACCTATTTCTTCCATCTCTCCTGAAACCAAACTGCCCAACACTGGAGCAAACTCAGGAAGTGGGGATTTAGAACAAGCACATAGGCCAAATTTGTCCTGAACATCCATCCACCTGCTTTAGGTACCCACAGTTTCCTAAATAATAAAACATATTCTTTAAAACTAGACCTTGCATGGTGTTAGTAAAGAGCAAACCCTTTCCCATTGGTGCAGGAAAAGAAAACTTAAAATCTTGAAAAATACAAAGGTGGATGTTTGACATTAGCACCTGGTGTGTCTATACAAGTGGAGCACAGAATTGGCTCTGTTCTTGAAGACAGAATTCAGGACGGAAAAGAACATGCAAATACTTGTTCACGTGGCTCTCAGAAACTTCTAATTGTCCCTGTGACTAGCTGTAAGAGGCACTTGGGCCTGCATGAGACTGTGATTTAGTACAGGTGTTTCCACTCTTTAGCCCTGTTCCTCTTTTGTCTTCAGTTTGTCAATTAAGTCCAAAAATGTCAGGAAAAAGGAAAGAAAAAAATTTAAATGTCTAAATTAATTAACAGATTCATAGATGCAATAACAAACTTTGCTAGATTTTTTTTCTTTCATTAAGGCTTCTCTCAACTTTATCAGGTTAGACATTTCATGTATGTAGAGTACTGAATAAGATCTTGCAGCTCTGCCTGATAGATGCTAATTGAATTATTACAATCCCAAATGTTTCCAGACATTTCTAAATACCTTTGTGGGTAAGAATCGGCCCCTGTAGAGTAGCATTGTGTTAGGAAATAAAAGCTGAACAGAAAAAGAGAGATAACTGCCATCAACAGCTATGAAATGATTTAAGGTACACAGGTGAGGAATTTAAAATTATTTATTTATTACTATTACTATTTTTATTTATTCACCTTTTTTATGTGTATGCATATATTGTTTGCATGTAGGTAAGTGCACCCATGTCATGCAATGTCGGCAGAAGTCAGAAGAGGCTGTTGGGACCCCTGGGAGTGGAGGTACAAACAGTTTCTAGCTGCCATGTGGGTGCTACGATTTGAACCCCAGTCTTCTGCAAGAACAACCAGTGTTCTTAATCACTGAGCCATCTCTCCAGCCCCTTATTTATTATTTTTACCTTTTATATGATATGAGTATATTGGGTGCATGTGTGCAAGTGTTCCCATGTCGTGAAATGTCTGTGGAGTTCAGAAGAGGGTGTTAGATCCTCTGCTGGAACTGGATTTATGGGCAATTGTTAGGCACCATGTGGGTGCTGCAAATCAAGTTGGGGTCCTCTGAAAATAACCATAACCCTAAACCTTACCCTACCAATAAACCTAACTCTACCCCTAACACTAACTGTAAACCTAACCATAACCATAAACCTAATGCTAACCCTAACTCTAAACTTAACCCTAACCTTCACCTTCACCCTAACCCTAACCCTAAATCTGAAACTAACCCTAATGCTAACCTTAAAATTAAACCTATCCCTAACCCTATCCAAACCCTATCCATAACTCTAAACCTAACTATAACCCTAACTGTAAACTTAAAACTAACAATAAGCATAACCCTAACAAAAACTTAACCTAATACTATCCCTAAACCTGTCCCTAGCCCTAACTCTATTCTTAACCCTAACCTTAACCATAATTCTTACCCTAATCCTTAAACTAAACCTAACCCTAAACATAAGCCTAAACCTAACCCTAACACTAAACTCAGCCCTAATCCTTACCCTATCCCTAAATCTGTTCTTAACGTTAACCCTAGCCCTACACTGAACCTGAACCCTATTCCTAACCCAGCCCTTAACACTAACACTAACCTAATGCTAACCATAACCATAACCTAATCCTAACCATAAACCTAATATTAACCCTAAATCTAAACCTATCCCTAACCTTCACCGTCACCCTAACCCTAAATCTGAAACTAACCCTAACCTTAAAATTAAACCTATCCCTCACCCTATCCAAACACTATCCATAACACAAAACCTAACCATAACCCTAACTGTAAACTTAAACCTAACAATAAGCATAACCCTAACAGAAACCTTAACCTAACACAATCTCTAAAGCTATCCCTAGTCCTAACTCTATTCTTAACCCTAAACTTAACCATAATTCTTATCCTAAACCTTAAACTAAACCTAACCCTAACCCTATCCCTAAACATAAGCCTAAACCTAACCCTAACACTAACCCCACCCCAATCCTTACCCTATCCCTAAATCTGTTCTTAACGTTAACCCTAGCCCTACACTGAACCTGAAACCTATTCCTAACCCAGCCCTTAAAATTGACACTTACCTAAACCTAACCCTACCCTAAACCTATCACTCACCCTGAGCATTATGCTAAACCTAACCCTAAAAGTTCATTAAACCGAAACCAATCCCTAACCCTAAAAAAAACCTAACCTTAACACTCATCCTCACCCTAAGCCTAACCCTAACCCTAATCCTAACCCTAAATCTATCCCTACTCTTAACCCTTACATTAACCCTAACTGTAACCCTCATTCTAACCCTCACACAAACTCTAACCCTATCCATATCCCTAAATCTAACCCTATCCCTAACACTATCATTAACCCTCACCCAAATCCTAATCCTAAAGTAACCCTATACCTAACCAAATCCCTAAAAATAAAACTAACCCGAAACCTAAACATAACCCTAACCATAATGCTAACCCTAAATGTATAATTAACGTAATCCTAAATAAAACCCTTGCCCTAACCCTAGCCCTAACACTAGCATTAACCGTCACCTCAATCCTAATCCTAAAGTAACCCTATACCTAATCAAATCCCTAAAAATAAAACTATCCCGAAACCTAAACATAACCCTAACCATAATGCTAACCCTAAATGTAAAATTAACGTAACCTGAAAACCCTTGCCCTAACCCTAGCCTTGACACTAACCAGAACCTTAAGATGACCCAAACACTAACCCTAACCTTATTAAAACCCTCACCCTAGCCCAAACCCTAAGCCTAACCTAAGCCTAAACAATTCCGCAACCTTAAACTGAGCCCTAACCCTAAGCCTAATCCTAACCATAAATGTAAACATACCCCTAACCATAACCTGACGCTAAACCAAACCCTAACGCTAACCCTAACAGTAACCCTAAACTAAACCTAACTCTAAACCTAACCCTCACCCTAACACTAACACTAATCCTAACCAGAACCGTTACCTAATCCTAAATCAAAACCTATCGCTAACCCTAAACATACCTCCGACCCTAACCTTAGCCCTAAACCTACCCTAACCCTAACTCTAACATTAACCCTAACTCTAACCCTAACCCAAAACCTACACCTAATCCGAACCATAACCCTGACCCTAAGGCTAATTCTAAACATAAGCCTAGCACTAAACCTAAAAGCCACCCTAGCCTTAATCTTAAAACTAACCCAAACTTATCCCTAACACTAACTGTAACCCTAACCATAACCCTAAACCTATAACTAACCATGAAGGTAACCCTAACCCTAACCCTAACCTAATCCTGAATCTAATATTATCCTAACCCTAGTCCTAACACTAATCCTAATGCTAAGCCTAAAACTACCCCTAACCCTAACCCTGCCCTAATCCTAACACTAACCTAAACCTATCACTCACCCTAAACCTTACCCTAAACCTAACCCTGAAACATATATTAAACCTAAACCAAACACTAACCGCAACCCTAACCCTAAACTAAAACTAAACCTAACCCTAACCATAATCCTAATCCTAAACCTAACCATAACCCTAACTCTAACCCTATCCCTATCCCTACCCTTAACGCTAACCATAACCCTAACCATAATCCTAAACCTAACCATATACCTAACCATAACCATAAAGCTAACCCTAACTCTAAAATAAAAAAACCTATGAATAACTCTAAATGTAAAAATAACATTAACCCTATCCTTAACACTAAACCCATCTCTAACCCATAACCAAACCCTAAACCTACCCCTATCACTAACACTAATGCTAACTATAAACTTACTCTAAATCTAAACCTAACCATGACCCCACACCTAAACATAAACCTAACCTAACCCTAACCCTAACCCTAACCCTAAACATCACTAACCCTAATCTTAACCTTAACCCTAACCCTGAAACTAACTGAAACCCTAACCATAAACCTAACCCTAAGCCTATCTCTAACATTAACATTAACTCTAACCCTATTCCTTTCACTA
>NW_008332649.1:216090-228412 GCF_000622305.1 Nannospalax galili | reverse complement strand
CCTAACCCTAACCCTAACCCTAACCCTAACCCTAACCCTAACCCTAACCATAACCCCAACCCTAAACCTAAATTTATCACTAATTGTATCCTTTACCCTAACATTAACCGTAACCGTAACCCTAAACCTAACTGTAACCTAATGATAACCCTAAAACTAAACCTAACCATATCCTTAACTCTAAACCTAAACATAACCTTACACATAACTCTAACCCTAACCTAACTGTAACCCCAACTGAAGCCCTAACCCTAACCCTAATCCTAACATCAACCCTAAACCCAACCCTAAACCTAAACCTAATCCTATCCCTAAACCTATCCTAACCTTAACCCTAACCCTAAACCTAACTGTAACCCTCACCCTAACCATAAAACTAACCCAATTCTTAATCCTGTCCTTAACTGTATCCCTAACCTTAACCCTAACTCCGTTACTAACCAAAGCCCTTACCCTAAACCTAACACTAAACCTTTCTCTAAACCTATCCCTATCCCTAACCCTAACCCTAATCTTATCCCTATCCCTAACCCTAAACCTACCCCTAAGACTAACACTCACCCTACCCTAAACCTATCACTCACCCAAATCCTTATCTAAACCTAACAGTAAACCTTACACTAAACTTAAACCAAACCCTAATCCTAACACTTACTCTGACTCAAACCTAACACTAACACTAAGCCTAACCTGACCCTAAACCTAAACTTAAACCTACACCTAAAATTAACCTAAGCCTAAACCTAACCTGACCCCTAACCCTAACCCAACCCCTTAACCCTAACTGTTACCTACCTTTAACCCTAACCCAAATCCTAACTGTATACCTAAACCTTACCTTAACACTAAGTGAAACTTTAACTGTAACATTAATTGTAACCCTATACCTAACCATAACGGAAACCATAAGTATACATTGAACCCTGCCCCAACCCTATCCTTAAACCTAACTCTAACCCTAACCAAAACCCTAACCCTAACACTAACCTAATCCTCACTCTAACCCAAACCATGTGCCTAAGCTAATCCATTCCCTAAACCTAACATTAGCCCTAACCATAACCCTAACTCTAACCCTATCTCTAATCTTAACCTTAACCCTAAACATAACATTTACGCTAAACCAACCCATAAACATACCACTACTCCTAACCCTACCCTAAACATGAATCTAAAGCTAACACTAAACCTAAATCTAAAACTAACACAAACCATAAATTCAACAATAACCCTAAACCTAAACCTATTCCAAACCCTAACCTTAACCCTTACTGTAACCCTAACCCTAATCCTAAAACTAACCATAACCCTAACCCTAACACTAACCCTAACCATAAACCTATCCTTAAACTTCAACCTCACCTTAACCTTAACCATAAAACTGAAGCTAACCCTAACCCTGAACCCCACCCTAAACCTAACCCTAACCGTAAACTTAAACCTGACAATGAGTGTAAATCTAACAGTAACCTTAAACTAATGCTATCCCTAAACCTATCCCTTACCCTAACTTCATTCTTACTCCTAAGATAACTCTAACCCTCGACCTTACCCTAAGCCTTAAACTAAACCTAACCCTAAACCTAAACCTAAGACTAAACATAACCCTAACCCTAACCCCAGTCCTATTTCTAACCCTAACCCTAACCCTAAAACTTGCACTAAACCTGAATCAAACCCTAACCCTAAGTTTAACCCTAATCCTAAACGAAACCAAACTTAACCCTAACCCTCACCCTAACCCTATCCCAAAACCCTAACCCTAAACGTATCCAAAACTTTAACCCTAACTTCAACCCTCACCATATTTCTAACCCTAAACCAAATCCTAACTCTAACACTATATCTAACCCTATCCTTATCCCTAACCCTAATCCTAACCCTAACCCTAATTCTAAACCTCTACCTAACCCTACATTTAAACCTAACCCTTAACCTAAGCCAATACATAACCCTAAGCCTAATACTCTAATCATAAACCTATCCCTACCTTAACCCCAACCCTAACTGTAATCTTAAACCTTATCTTTCTCCTCAACATAACCCTAAACCTAACAGTAAACCTAATCCTAACATAACACTAACCCTAACTCTAACCCTAAACCTAACCCACACTCAGTGTGATCCTAAGCCTGAACCTAATACTGAAACTAACCCTAACCCTCAGCCTAATCTTAGATGTAAACCTATCCCTAAACCTAATCCTAATAATAACCCTACCCACAAATGTAAAAATAACCCTAACCCTAACTCTAAACTTAAACTTATCCCTGAGTATAACCCTAACAATAATATTAACCTAACATTATCTTGAAAACTATCCCTAAAACTAACTCTAAATTTGACTCTAACCCTAAGTGTAACCCTAGGCAGTAACCTTACCTAACACTATTTGTAAACATATCCTTAACAATAACTCTGTGCTTAAGCTTAAGCCTAAGCCAAAGCCTAAGCCTAAACCTAACCCTAACCCTAACCCTAAACTTAAACCTAACAGTAATCTTAATTCTAACAGTAACATTAACATATCACTATCCCGAAACCTATCCCAAACCATAACTCTATTTTTATCCCTAACCTTAACATAAACCTAAGCCTAACCCTAACCCTTATGGTAACCTGAAGCCTAAACCTAAACCTAACTCTAACACTAAACATAAACCTAAACATATCCCTAGCTATATCCAACACTCTATCCCTAAAACTAGCCCTAACCCTAACAATCTCCCTATTTCTAAACCTTACCCTACTCCTAAACCTACCCCTAACCCTAACCCTAACATTAACCTAACCCTAACCCTATCCCTAAACTTAACCCTAATCCTAACCCTAAACCTAACACTAACCTTCACACTCACACTCACCCTCACACACACCATCATACTCACCTTCACCCTCACCCTTAGCCTAATGCTGACCCTAACACTGAACTAACCCTAACACTAACCATAACAGTAAACCTAAACCTGTCACTAACCCTAACAGTAATCCTAACCCACTAACCCTAACAGTAATCCTAACCCTAACCCTAAATGTAACCCTTACCCTAACCCTAACCCTAAACTTAAACCCAACAAGTAACTCTAACCCTAACCCTAAATGTTACCCTTACCCTAACCCTAACCCTAAACTTAGACCTAACACTAAACATAACCCTAACAGTAAACTTAACACAATCCCTAGACCTATCCCTAACCTTAACTCTATTCTTAACACTAACCCTCAGCATAACACTAGCAGTAACCTTAACCAAACAATATCCTTAAACCCATCCCTAAATCTAACTATATTGTAAATGCCAACCAAACAATAATCTAACCCTAAACCTAATGCTAATGCTAACCCTAACACTAAACTTAAACCTAACACTGAGCATAACCCTAATAGTAACCTTAAGCTAACACTAACAATAAACCTATCCCTATCCCTAACTCTATCCTTAACCCTAACACTAAGCGTAACCCTAGCAGTAACCTTAACCTTACCCTATCCCTAAAGCAATCCCTAACTCTAACTATATCATTAACACTGAACCTAACACTAACCCTAACACTAACCCTGAACATAATCCTAAACTTAACCCTAAAAATAACCCTAACACAATCTCATGCCCTAACCCTAGCCTAGACCTCATCCTAACCCTAACCCTAAACTAACCCTAAATAAACAGTAGACCTAACCCTAAATCTAAACCTAATCCTAACTCTAAACCTAACCAAACCCTAACCCTAAACTGAAACAGGAACCAAACAAAACCCTAACCCCAACCCTAAATCTAACCCTAAACCTAACCCTAACACTAATGCTAACCCTAACCCTAAGCTTAAACCTAACACTAAGCATAACCCAAACAATAACTGTAAGCTAACACTAACACTAAACCTATCCCTATCCCTAAATCTATCCTTAACACAAACCCTATGCACAACCCTAGCAGTAACCTTAACCTAACACTTTCCCTAAACCAATCCCTTCCCCAACTATATGGTTAAGCCTAACCCTAAACCTAACGCTAACCCTAACCTTAATCCTAGCCCTGAACTTAAACCTAACAATAAGCATAACCCTAGAAGTAACCTTAACCTTACCCTATCACTAAAGCAATCCCTAACCCTAACTATACCGTTAACACTAAACCTAACATGAAACCCAAACCTAAACCTAACCATAACCCTAAACATAACCCTAAACTTAACTCTAAAAATAACCCTAACACAATCCCACACCCTAAGAAAAACCTAAGCTTAAACATAACCCTAAACCTATCCCTAATCCTATCTGTAACACTAACCATACTATAACCAATCCCTAACATAACCCTGACCATAAAACTAACCCTAACCATAAGTCTAAACCTAACCTTGACCAGAACCCTAACGCTAAACCTAACCATAACCTGACTTAATCCTAACCCTAACCCTAACCCTATCCATAAAAATAACCATCACCCTAACCCTAACTCTAATCCTACGTAACTCTACCCTAAACTTAATACTAGATTTGACCCTCAGACTAAAGATAAACATAAAGATAACCCGAACACTAACCCTAACCCTAACCCTAACCCTAACCCTAACCCTAACCCTAACCCTAACCCTAACCCTAACCCTAACCCTAACCTTAACCCCAAACCTAAACTAAGCCCTAACCCTGAATGCTATCCCTAACCTTAACTCTATTCTTAATCCTAATCCTCACCCTAACCCTAATCCAAACCTTAAACGTAACCCTATACCTAACCCCAACCCTAACTATATCGTTAACCATAACCCACACCCTAAACTAACCCTAAACCTAATGCTAACGCTAACCCTAACCCTAACCTTAACCCCAAACCTAAACTAAGCCCTAACCCTGAATGCTATCCCTAACCTTAACTCTATTCTTAATCCTAATCCTCACCCTAACCCTAATCCAAACCTTAAACGTAACCCTATACCTAACCCCAACCCTAACTATATCGTTAACCATAACCCACACCCTAAACTAACCCTAAACCTAATGCTAACGCTAACCCTAACCCTAACCTTAACCCCAAACCTAAACTAAGCCCTAACCCTGAATGCTATCCCTAACCTTAACTCTATTCTTAATCCTAATCCTCACCCTAACCCTAATCCAAACCTTAAACGTAACCCTATACCTAACCCCAACCCTAACTATATCGTTAACCATAACCCACACCCTAAACTAACCCTAAACCTAATGCTAACGCTAACCCTAACCCTAACCTTAACCCCAAACCTAAACTAAGCCCTAACCCTGAATGCTATCCCTAACCTTAACTCTATTCTTAATCCTAATCCTCACCCTAACCCTAATCCAAACCTTAAACGTAACCCTATACCTAACCCCAACCCTAACTATATCGTTAACCATAACCCACACCCTAAACTAACCCTAAACCTAATGCTAACGCTAACCCTAACCCTAACCCTGAACTTAAACCTAACAAGATGTGTAAGCTTAACTTAACACTATCCCTAAACCTATCCATAACCTTAACTCTCTTCTTAACCCTAACCCTCACTCCTACCCTAACCCTAACCTAACACTATCCCTAACAGTAATCTTAACCTAACACTACCTTTAAACCTAACCCTAATGCTTAAACTAACACTAAACCTAAACCTAATCCTGACCCTAAACCTAATGCTAACCATAACCCTAATCTGAAACATAACTGTAATCATAACCCTAATTCTTTACCAAAACCTAACCTTAGCCCTAAACCTAAACCAACCCTTATCGTAACCCTAACCTTAACCCTGAAACTAAACCTATGCCTATTCCTAATGCAACCTTAACACTAAACCTATCCCTTATCTTAACTCTAACTCTAACCCTAACACTAACCCTTACCCTAACCCTGACCCTAACACTAATGAAATACCTAACATTCCCCTTAACCCTAAACCTAACATTAGCCTTAACCCTAACCCTAACCCTAACCTAACCTTAATCCTAACCATAACACTAACCGTAAACCTATCCCTGAAACAGAACCCTAATCCTAAGCCCAGTCGTACCCCATCCTTAACCCTAACCCTAAACATAACCCTAACTAAAACATAACCCCAGCCCTAGTTCTAACCCTGACATTAACCCTAACATTTACCCTAACCGTAACCCTGACACTAACCCTATTCCTAAACAGAACCCTAACGATAATCCTAAACCTTACCCTAATCATAACAGTAAACCTAACCCTCACTCTATCCCTAACCTAAATCTATTCTTAACCCTAACACTAACGCTAATCATACCCTAGCCCTAATTAAACCCTAAACCTAAACCTAAGCCTAACCTTAATCCTAACCCTAACCCTAAACCTACCCCTACCCTAACACTGCCCTAACTGTACCCCATATCTAACTCTAACCTAAACCCTAACCAGAAAAATAACCAAATCCAAACTGTAAACATCACCCTATCCCTAACCCTAAACCTAACCATAACCCTAACCCTAATTTTACCCACCCCAATCCTAACCTAAACACTAACTTTAACTGTAATACTAACCATAACCTTGAGATTTCCCTAACCCTAAAATTAACCCTAACCCTAACACTAAAACTATACCTAATCCTAACCCTAACTCTAATCCTTAACTTATTCCTCACCCTAAACATAACCATAAAAGTAACCCTAATCTTAACCCTTAACCTAACCCTAAACATATTTCTGTAGCTTACCTAACCCTAACACTAACCCAATGCCTAATGATCTCCCATCTGCTACCCTAATCTAACCCCAAACCTAACCATAACCCTAACCCTAAACCTCAACCTAACCCTGATGTGAACCCTAAACCTAACCCTACTCTAAACCTAGCACTCCCCCTAATCCTAACACTAAACAAAATGTAAGCATAACCCTAAAACTAACCTTAGCCCTAAGCCTAAACATAACTTTTACCATAACCATAACCATAACCCAAAAACTAACCATAACCATAACACTATCCCTAACCCTAAAACTTTACCTAACACTAACCCTAAACCTAACCCTAATCCTGAATATAATACTAACAATAAACCTGAAAATATTCCTAACCCTAACCCCAATCCTGAATCTAACACTAACAATAGACCTGAAAAAACCCCTAACACTTACCCTGAGTGTATCGCTAACCCTAAACCTAACACTAATTCAAACCCTAACCATATCCAAACCCTGAACCTAAACATAACCATAAGCTTAATCACAATGCTAAACCTAAACCTATCTGTAACCGTAACCTTAAAGCTAAACCTCACTCTCATGTAGACCCAACCCTTACCTCAATCCTAATCTTAACCCTAACCCTAACAATAATGATACCCTTATCAGTAACTGTAACTCTAACACTATACCTAAACATAATCTGAACATGAACCTTAAACCTAACACTAATCCTAACCCTAAACATAACACTAAACCTCTCCCTTACCTGAAATGTAACCCAGTTTTATCCCTAATCCTAAATCTAAGCCTAACTTAAACCTAACTGTAACTGTAACCAAAACCCTAAACTTAACCTTACCCTAACACTAGCCCTAACCCTAAAATACACCCAATCCTTAACCCTAATCTTAACGCTAACCCTAACTCTAGCCCTAATTCTAACCCTAACCATACCCAACACCTCTGTAACCCTAGTCCTACCCCTAATCAAACTGCATCCCTAATCCTAACCCTAATCCTCACCTTAACCCTAATCCTAACCCTAACTTTATCCCTAACCCTGAACATAACCCCAACCCTGAACCTTACCCTAACCCAAACTTCAACCCTGACCTCAACCTGAAACTAATCCTAACACTAACCTTACCCTGAATCCTAAACTTGTCCTGAACACTAACTCTATCCCTAAACCCAACCGTCAGTCTAACCCTAACCCTAACAATAAACATTCCCTTAAACATAACGCTAACAATAACATTAGCCTTAACATTAAAAGTAACCCTTACCATAACCCTGAAACTAACCCTAACCGTAACCCTATCCCTAACCCTAAACCTATCCCTAATCCTAATATTAACCTTAATCCTGAATATAAACCTAATATTAAACCTAAAGTAATCCCTAAACCTAATGCTGAATCTAATCCTAACTGTAAACCCAACCCAAATCCTAGCCCTATTTCTATACCTAATCACAACCTTAAGCCTAATCCTAACCCTAACCCTAACCCTAACCCTAATCCTTTCCCAAACTTTACCCTAAAGCTAACCCTCACCTTAATCTAACCCCAACCCTAGCCCTAACACTAACCCTAACCCTAACCCTTATGATAACCTTGCACTTATCTTACACCTTATTCCTAACCCTCACTTAACCCTAACCCTAACCCTAAACTTAACCCTAACCCAAACCTTAAACTTAACCCCAACCCTAACCATAACCATAACCTTAGCCCTAGCACTTAATCTGAAACTAACTCTAAAACTAACCAAAACCCTAATCCTAAACCTATCCTTAACACTAACTCTAACCCTGAACTAACCCTGAATATAATCCTAACATTTATTCTAAACCTAAACCTATCATTAACCCTAATCCTAAACCTATCTGTAACTCTGAAACTAACCGTAACTGTAACCCTAAAATTAGCCCTACCCCTACCCCTAACCCTAACCTAACCTAACGCTAATGATGCCCAAACACTTATGCAAATCATGAACCTGATCCTAACCCTAATCCAAACACTAAAACTAAACGTAAACCTAAAGGTAATCCTAAGCTTAACCTTAACCCTATTGTGATCTTTAACCTTACCCCTATCCAAAACCCTAAATGTAAACCTAAACCTAAACCTAACCATAACCATAACCATAACCCTAACCCTAACCCTAAACTTAACCCTAAATTTATCCCTAACCCTAAACGTAACCCTAAATTTTACCCTATACCTAATCATAACCCTAATTTTAACTGTAACTGTAACCCTAACCTAACATTAACCCCAACCCTAACTGTGCCCTAAGAGTAAATCCAGCCCCAAAAGTAACCCTAACCCTAACCGTAACCTACCGTAACACTAAACTTAACACTAAACCTAAACTTCACTCTAAATTTAACCCTATTCCTTACCCAAACCCTAATACTAAACCTTACCCTACACCTAACTCTAACCTAATATTAATCCTCACCCTAACTCGAATCCTAAACCTAACCCTAAACCTAAGCTTAACCCTAACCCTAACACTAACATTGAAACCTAATAATTTCCCTAAACCTATCTGGAACCCTGACCAAAACCCTAATCCTAACCCCAAACTGCTCATATCACTAAACCTAACACTAACCCTAACCCTAACATAACCATAAACCTAGTCCTAACTTAAACTGTAGCCCTAACCCTAACCCTTACCATAACCCTAAACGTGAACCTAACCCTAACACTAAACCCAGCTTTAAACCTAACCCTAACATTAATATAAACCTAACCCTAACTCAAACTCACCATAATTCTAACCCTAAGGTTTTCCCTAACCCTAACCTAACCCTTCCCTTAACACCCTAACTCTAATTCTAATCCTAATCCAAACACTAAAGCTATCCCAATATCTAATCATAACCCTGACTGAAACCCTAAACCTAAACCTAAATCTAACCGTAACCCTAACTGTAATCCTAACACAAACCCTAAATATATCCCTTCCCCTAACCCTAACCCTAAGCCTAACCCTCAACCTTACCATACACCTAAACATAATCCCAATTGTAAAACTAACCTAACACTAACCTTAACCATAACCCTACATTAACCCTAACTCTAACTCTAACCCCAAACCTAACCCTAGACTAAACCTAGCACTCACAATAATCTTAATACTAAACATAACTTTAAACGTAACCCTAACACTAACCTTAGCCCTAACCCTAAATTAACCCTTACCATAACCCTAACAGTAACCCTGCAACTAACATTACCCATAACCCTATCCCTAACCCTAAACCTACTGCTAACACTAACCCTAACCCTAAACCTAATCTTGAATCTAACCTTAACAGTAAACCTGAACCAATCCCTAACCCTAACCATGAATCTATACCTAACCCTAACCCTAACACGAACCCTAACCATAAAGCTGACCCCAAATTTACCATAACCATAAGGCTAACCGTAAATTTAACTGTAAATCTATCCTTAACCATAATCCTAAAGCTAACCCTCACCCTAATTTATCCCAACCCTAACCTTAACACTAAGCCTAACCTTAATCCTAAACATAATAATGACCCTACACTTATCAGTAACCCTAACACTATACCTAAACATAACCTGAACCCTAACCCAGCCCTAACCCTAACCCTAAACATAAACTTAAATGTCTCCCTAACCCTAACCGTAACCCTAAACATAACCCTAAATCTAATGTTAAACCTTACCCTAAACCTAAACTTAAACCTAACACTAACTGTAACCCAAACCCTAAATTTAACCTTACCCTTTCCAGGGTCCCAGGCCTCTGATACAGTGAGAGTGTTGGGAACATAAGGAACAAGTGGACAGAGCACTGGGACAAGATGCAATACACAGTACACTCAGAAATACCTCCTGTCTAGCATCACACTCCAAGATGTACTTTCTTTGGTTGAAATTTCCTTTTGTAATAAGACTTACTTCAAGTAAGGAAAGATCTCTACTGAAATACTTAAGAATTTCTTGCCTGAGCAAATGGTAGTGCTAAAACAGTCCTTTAAGTGTTCTTCCATGCTGTGGGGTATGATGAGCCTTGTCTAATTTGGAGAAAAAGGAGAGTTGAGGAAAGATGAATTCAGAACTATGTCTTATAAGATGGGCTCAGCTTGAAAGAAGGTATAATTCAACTGCAGGCTTTTTGCTGAATACACACACACCCAAACAAACAAACACACACACACACACACAGATGAGATAGATAGATAGATGATAGACAGACAGACAGATAGATAGATAGATAGATAGATAGATAGATAGATAGATAGATAGATAGATAGATAGATAGATAGATAGATAGATAGATAGATAGAAGTATTGATTGATATTGATTGATTGATTGGTTGATTGACTGATGATAGATTTCAGGAATCTTGAAGAATCCAAAACAAGCAGAAGTAGTCTCAGCCCCTCAGGTTTTGTCACTGCTGATCTTCCATAGTGATTTCCTATCAGAGAACCTTGTACTGTGATATAAGGGAGTTTGCTTTCCACTAACTGAAAGGGCATTTTCCCTCTCTCTATGTAGCTCTTGCCCACTCCCACCATTATCCGTCCCCAACAACAAGCCATTGCCTTTCCCCCAAGCTGCAGGCAGCTGCAGAAAGGCATCATTCAGCCCTGGATTCACCTCACACCTTCAGGATGGAGAGTCCAAGAACATGGAACCATGGATGCCAATTAATCACTGGTTCCAGGGCTCAAGTGTGTGCCAGCCAACCATCAAAGATTGCTCAGGGCCTCTGGTTATCCTGGGTTAAGAATCTCGCAGTACATTAGAAGTTCAACCAGAGAAACCAAAACCTCCAGAGACTGAGGATGGAAAGGTGATGATGTAACAGGGACTTCAGAAGGAGTCCTGGACCAAATGAAGAAGACCTTAAGAGAGAAATCAATTCAACCCCTTAATTTGTCAAGTAACAAGGAGGGTACGTACAGCTGAGATCAGGGATTGAGAAAGAGGTCTACTGGACAAACAGTGTCTCTGGAAATGACAATCAGAGACGCTCTTGTGTCATCTACCAGAGTGTCCTGTGTGGACTTAGCCCACAAGGAGATGATGGAGAAATCTCAGCAGGGGGTTGATGGGATTCCCTGAGAGACTGGGAATAATGGTTAGAGACCTGAGGCTGAACTCACAGTGGAACAGACGACCGATCACATGTAATCTCATGCCCCTCCCGAATGGGAATAACCATATTGAAAACGTAAGGAGCCAGGACAGAAAGTGGGGTCATGTAAAGGAGAGTTGAGGGGAGTGTGGCTCAAGGACAGCACCCACACTAAGAACAAACAGGAAAAAAACAAGGAACAGGAAAGATAAGGTCAGGGAGGACAAACTGGTGCCATCCTCCATGCCAGGAGTGATGCAGACACCTAACAGATCTGAAGACTGCAGAGACGACAAACCACAAAACTTCAGAGCAAGAAAGATTAAGGATCCTATAAATACAGGATGGATGTACCTGAGATTGCTTGTATTACTTGCTTATAGTATTTTAGTTATATTACTTTTGTTATATTATTTACAGTATTTTTTATTTTGGTTATGATATTTCAATTCTCTTATTTTGGTTATAACAATTTATTTATAATAGTATGTTATATTATTTTGGTTACAACGTTTCAGTTATT
>NW_008332649.1:209662-215614 GCF_000622305.1 Nannospalax galili | reverse complement strand
TGATTGCTATTTCAGTTATAATATTTTCATTATATTTACTTATAATATTTTGTTTAATTATTTGTTGTGTTATTTTGTTACATTATTTTGGTTATATTATTTCAGTTATGTAATTTTAATATGTTTTTTCAGCTATAATTTTGTTATATGATTTGGGATACAATATTTGGTTATATTACTATGGTTACATTCTATCATTTGTCATAATATTTTGGTTGTTTTATGTTTGTTTTAATACTTTGTTTATATTTTAGGTGTATTATTATTTTGCAATATTTGGGTTCTATTATTTTCATTATAATCTTTTGGCTATAGCATTTTGGGTCACAAAATTTGACTGCATCATTTTGCTTATGTTATTTTGGTATGCCATTAGTTATATTATTTCCACTGTATTACTATGGTTATATTATTTGTATTAATAAATAAAAATTATTTAATAAAAAGGACTCAGTTGACTCAAAAAGCAAACTCCATCTCTTCACCATGTGTGATATTATACCAAAGTATTCCAAGGTGGTAAAAACAAGGTTTGGGGAAGGGAAAGGGGAGCAGGCATGCATCCCTAGAAATAGAGTAGGAAGGTTTTCCTGGATACCAAAGGAAGGAAGCCCAGAGTCAGAAATCTGGCAGAGACGGAAAAGGCATAAAGATTGGGCTGGGAGGTTCTGAGCATATGACCCCCAGAGAACTATAAGTTCCCAGGCATGCAGCATGGTTCAAGAGGCCTGGGCTGCTTCCCAGGTCCTGGGTTTGCTCATTATTTAGGTTTTATAGCTGTATTATGCCATTTTTATATAGAAACTAATTATGGACCTTTTTACTAGATAATGTCACAACAGACAAACTGCCCAATGACTATCTCTGCAGAATGTCCATGTGTTCCAATCAACTGATACAGAAAAAGCATTGACACAGCCTAGTATTTAGGATAGAAATTATCAAGAAACTAGTAATAAAGAAGACCTTCCTCAACATCATAAAAAGGTTTTAAAGGGGCTGGAGATGGCTCAGCAGTTAAGAGAACTAGCTGTTCTTGCAGAAGACCTGGGTTTGAATCCCAGCATCCACATGGAACCTAACAAATGTCCTAACTCGAGTTCCAGGGGATCCCATGCCCTCTTCTGTCTTCCCTGGGCATTGCATGACTTGAGTGCACTTAAACACATGAAGGTATGACACTCATACATATAAAATAAAAATAAATCTTTAAAGTTTTTCAAAAGTTTTACAAAAACCCTACAGTGAGCCATCAAGACAATTCTGGAGCCAGTGACATGGCTTAGCAGATAAATGTTTTTGCTACCAAGCTTGACGTCTTGATATCAATCTCCAGGACCCACATGGCAGGAGGAGAGAATGACCTCACACAAACTGTTCTCTGACATCCACATGTGTGACGTGACACACACACACACCTACCCATGTACACAAACAGAACAAATAATAAAGTTTTTTAAAAATCCCACAGCTAACATACTTAATGTTTAAAACTGAATACATTCACCTTAAGTGTGGGAAGATTTGGTGGGTCTGTTGATACACGACTTTAATCCCACCACTGTGTCAACAGAGGTGGGTGTATCTCTGCGTGAAAGAGGTCAGCCTGGTCTACATAAGGAGTTCCAGGCCAGCTGGGGCTACAGGAAGGCCCTGTCTCAAAAAAAGACTTCAATGCCTCTGAAAAGTACAAAACACTGATGAGGGAAATCAAAGGCCTAAAAAATGGTAGGACTGTGATACCCAGCACAGTAAAGATGTTATTTTTTTCCAAATAGATCTAAAGACAAGGTAATTCTATTCAAAACTCAAGTAAAGATTCTTTTCTTAAGATTTATTTTTAATTATGTGTATATGTGTGTATATGTGAGGGGTTTTGTGCATAAATGTGTAGGTGCCCAAAGAGGTCGGAAGCGGATAGTAGATCCCCTGGAGCTACAATTACGGGCAGTTGTAAGCCACACAGTGTGGGTGCTGGTAACCAAATTCTGGCTCCTCTATAAGAGCAGTATGTGCTCTTAACCAAGGAACTCTCTCTCAAGATGAAAGGAAAATTTTACTTTGTGTTTTGGTGTGTTTTGGTTTATTATTATTTTTTCAGTGTTTTAAAGACAGGGTCTCCCTGTAACCCTAGCTCGCCTGGAATTCAGTATGTAGAACTTGGTCTCAGAAATCCACCTGCCTCTGTCACATGAGTGCTGGAATTAAGGGCCACCACAGCTAGCAAAAAGTTATTTTAAAACTTATACAAGGTTATGTAACTCGGTGATTCAACATTTCCCTAGCACTTCACAAGAACTTTAGAGTGTGACAAAAAATTAATACAGCATAGGATAGAGAAATATTTAAAGAATGGTGAAAATGAAGATAGTATTTGTGTGACTTTTGCTAGGAGGGCATGAACAAACGTCTATACATCCTAGATAGGGCACCGATAACACCCCAAAGGAACAATTCTACCCAAGTCTAGCTTAGTCAAGTTATTCATTAGGGTTATGTATTGGAGTATAGGTTTCTCAAAGGAAGCTGTAGCACTGAAAAACAGCCCCAGCATGGGTGATGACTGAAAGCTGCTTCCCTGGATCTCTCTGCATGACTTATTGGCAGCACTGCTGGTAGAACCTCTCCTCCTCCCCAGGAATTGTTTACTAATTGTGAGACTTTGGGGAAGGGATTTTGAATTTCAATTTTAAGGCATATTTAAGTTGTGTTTACTTCCTGCGTATTATGAACCTCCCCCTTTCTGCAAGAGAAAATGTTTCCCCTGGGAGGGGGGGTGCTACACAATGACTGCCAGTGTTCAGCTTAAGCCAGGTCAGTGTGGTATTGGTTGAAGGGAGACACACAAATCAGTGGAACAAAATGCAGCATCTAGGGGTTGGAGGGACGGCTCAGGATTAAGAGCACTGGATGCTCTTACAGAAGGCCAGGGTCTGGTTCCCAGCACCCACATGGTGACTAACAACTCTCCAAAACTCCAGTTCCATGGGATGCAACATGCTCTTCTGGCCTCCATGGGCATTACACAGCACGGGTGCACTGACATACATGCAGGCAATACAATCACACTTAAAAAATAAAAATAAAGAAAAATATTTTTTTAAAAAAACAATAATTTTCATTTCATGAAAATTGACACATTTGAGTTTGAGGAAGATCTTACTGGGAAGACATAAAGACAACCTACAGGTGATGGAAATTGGCATGACATGGGACCCCTCACCATAGAGTGTCTAGTCACCTAATCCCCACCTTAAGAGCATCTGATTCTATATTGGGGTAGTCCTCTTGACATAACAAATTCCTTCCAGTAGCTCTCTCCAGACCACCCCCTGCAGCTGCTTCCGAAGTTCCCTTTGCGTCTGCCTTCCCAGAGACCCTATAAAACATCAAGCCCCTCTTCATTCTGTGCAAACCTTCTTCCCAGCAAGAAGGTTATGCCCCTTGCTGTGCTAATAAATGCAGTTGTGGGTTTTAGTTTTTTTTTTTCTTGTCCGTTGTTTCTGTATTGTGAGCGCTAAAATCTAACACAGGCTAAGAAGAAAGATTTGGTAATCACATAACTGACATCTGGAAAACAGAAAAAAAAGTCATAAAATCCATAATCCAATTAGAAGATTGGTTAAAGATGTAAACAGAGAATTCTCAGAGGAAGAAATAAAGATGGCTAAGAAACATCTCAAAAAGTGTTCAACATCGTTAGTAATTAGGGAAATGCAAATTAAAACCACCCTAAGATGTTGTGGGTGTCCTGGGTCCCTCCAGGCAGGGATAAAATCTGTGAGGAGTCACGATACAGACACTGGGAGTCAGGTGAGAAGCAGGCAGTGTGAGCAGCTGCAGACTCATTTATTGTGGATATGGGGATCCCTTATAATCTCCCTTCTGGTGTCCCATTGGCCCCAGTAGGCTTTCTCTGAGCATGTCTGATCCTCATTGACTCTCTCCATTGAGCCATCTTGCATAAGCCATCTCCATGTCCTTTGGCAGAAAACAGGTTAGACTCAGCCAGATGTTTTTGGCGTGTTTGCGGCTCGCATGCACAGGTTCTTCAGGCTGCACTTTCTCCAACAGTAAGGTGTCACCGTACCCTAATCAGACTGGCTAGGACGAAGAGAACAAAGGATACCAAATGCTCGTGAGGATGTGGAGAAAGGGGAATGCTCATTAACTGCTGGTGAGACTGAAAACTTGTTTAGTTGTCATGCCACCTCCAGTGGAGCCCATGTGAGGTTCTCTCCATGGTTCGAGGCTGAGAAAACTTCAAGGAAGAATGCCTCATGGAAAATGGCTGTGTTAAAAAGGAGCGTGCTGTGTCCTTGGCTGTTCTGCTTTAGTTTTTGTCTTTATTGCTGCAATATTATTCTTGTTCTTTCCTCGTAGAGAAACTGCTTTGTACCTACTCAGGTCATTAGGCCCACCTAAAGGGAGACTACATACGGACGATTTTTGGGAACTCAGTCACCCGATATTATGCTTCCTCCATATGCTCTTCTCTTGTTTCAATCAATAATCAAAGCAGCTAAGAATAGGCAACCTTGGAAGATTCTAGATAAGTTACTGCAGGAAGAATTCTTTGTAAATAATCCCCTTACTTTAGTCCCTTGAGTTGACTCAAGGAGTTCAAAGGGATACTAAAAAAGATTGCTGCCTACAGTTGAGACAGACTTTGGAATTGCCTGCAAGTTAGGGGGAAGTAGGCTATGGCATCCCCTTAAGGGAAAGAGAGCATGTTTGGAATCCCCGAGCCCACTGATGAACCACTTCCTCAAACAAGAGTTTATGAAGGAAATAGTAGATGTGTAAATATTCAAGGAAGGAAAGTTTCATGGTATTCATTATAGTTTATGGATAGGTTAGCTAGATCCAGACCACCTTGGTGCCTTTACTACAAGTTAGCAGCAAAGTATACTTGAAAAATTACAGGTAGTATAAGAAACATGGAAAGAAAGAATAGGGAAATATGGATTAGAGAAACACAAGCCTTTGAAGTTATATGGAGTTATTATAAGGAAGATGCTATTTCACAACTTCACTGACCTAGTCATTGGCCTTGGCCACCGAAACCTCAGAAGTAAGATAAAATTGAGAAAACGAAATCATAAAATTACCAACGATGAAATTTATAAGTAGCTGATGTTGCCAAACCACTAAGGGAGAAGGACAAATAGTCTAAGCAGCTGATTAATGATATAAGAACCCTGTGCACTGTACTGTATTGCTTTGATTTTGAATTGTATTTCTAAGAAAATGATTAGCCATGAAATCAACCTAATGCTTGCACAATCTTATTCTGTAACTTGTATAAAATCTGATGCTTTAATTTAGCAAATTACATTCAGATCATCAACCATCTCTTGTGTTGTGTCTGTTTGTCACTCGCCGAATCCTTGCCCACTCTCCGATCCACTTTTCCCATCGGATTGAGTGCTCCGGTCTGGGCTGGTCCGTTGCATTTAGCCTCTATGGAAAACAGTGTGGAGAACTCTTAAAAACCTAAAAATGAACCTGCCATATGACCCGGTTATACCACTCCTTTGCATACACCCAAAGGACTCATCCTATTGTAGAGACACTTGTACAACCATGTTTGTTGCTGCTCTTTTCACAATAGCTTAGTGATGGAAGCACCTAAGTGTCCCTCAACTGATGAGTGGTTAAAAATGTGGTATATTTACATAATGGAGTTCTATTTAGTAGTAAATGAAGATGAAATAATGAAATTTGCAGGTAAATGGATGGATCTAAAAACTGTTATACTAAGTCAAGTAACAAAGACTCAGAAAAACAAATGACATATGCTCTCCCTCATATGTGGCTCCTAGCACCAAATCCTTTTAAATTCCAGATCGTTTTAATAAGCAGATGCTATACAGCAGTCCATTTTGCATAAAATAAAAACCATTATCCCGACTCTGGCTGCACCTAATTGCTAAGCAGTCACAATTGGGA
>NW_008332649.1:206676-208142 GCF_000622305.1 Nannospalax galili | reverse complement strand
GTCCGTACTCCGTACTCAGCTTGCTTTCTTAGACCACCCGTGGCTACCTGCCTAGTTGTGACACCACCTACAGTGGGCTAGGCTCGCCCAAATCACTCAACAATCAAGAAGTGTCCCTCAACTGATGATTTTTAGCAGTGAATGCCAGGGCAGGGGCCTGGAGACAGAAACTGAAGTGGAGACCAATGAGGAATGCTGCTTACTAGCTTGTTCCTCAGGTCCGTACTCAGCTTGCTTTCTTAGACCACCCGTGGCTACCTGCCTAGTTGTGACACCACCTACAGTGGGCTAGGCTCGCCCAAATCACTCAACAATCAAGAAGTGTCCCTCAACTGATGATTGGTTAACTTTAGCAGTGAAGGAAGATGAAATAATGAAATTTGCAGGTAAATGGATGGATCTAGAAACTGTTATATTAAGTCAAGTAACACTGACTCAGAAAAAAAAATGACATATGTTCTCCCTCATATGTTGCTCCTAGCACCAAATTCTTTTAAATTCCAGGTCGTTTTAATAAGAAGATGCTATACAGCGGTCCCTTATGCATGAAATAACTACCATCATTACAACTTCGGCTGAGCCTGATTGCTACACAATGGGGCTTGCTGAAAGTTGTATCCTTTCATTAAAGGAGTGCCAAGCAGGGTCACCAGACCCTCACTTGAGTATCCAGCCCCTCTTCTTAGCCAACTAGTCCAGCCTTGGAAGACAAAAGAAAAATGAGGAAGAACCCAATAGAGGGAAGCTTTCGGTAGCTCTTGTCAGGAAACCAATGGGCTTTCATATGAACATTTGAAAATTGCCCTGTTTTGACTTTTCTTAGTTTCCTGTCTAGAAGATGCAATGCTAATTACTCTTGCCTTTACTTTTCCTTCACATCTCCCCTTCTTGATTCAATGACTTCCTTCTCCTCAGAGACAAGGGTTATGCAATTGGGGAGTCTTTTAGATAATCCCACTGAAGGGCTACTTCAATTGCCTCACCCTGTGTCACTGTTCAGCATGGAAGAAGTCAGAGTAGTCTGTGTCCCTATTCCATATTGGCAATTTGGATAACCCTTCAGAGGATGGTGTGATAATAATAGGAAGAAGGAATTGGCTAGGCAGTTAGGGTAAAAAGACCCCAAAGAAATTTGGCCAGTTTCTTGGCTAAATGTCCTTGGGCCTCTTAGCAACATACTCTTTTCCAAAGGCAAAAAATGTCAAAAGCATTTGGGAGCTTGTATGTAATCTGTAAAAGATTTTAGGGTTACCTCTTCAGAGGGTGGAATGTTGGAGGGAAGGGAGTTGGCATGGATTTAATCAAAACACCTTATATACATGTAAGATATTCTCAATAATAAAGTTTTTTGTAAAAATTTAAAAATTTAGTTAAAAAAGAACTACTTTTTAAATTTACTTCTATTTTGTGTGTGTGTTGCCTGCATTTATGTAGGGGTACCACGTGTGTAAAATGCACATGGAGGC
>NW_008332649.1:202386-206661 GCF_000622305.1 Nannospalax galili | reverse complement strand
TGTGTTGGATTCCCTGGAACAAGTTGTAGTTGCCATGTGGGTCCTAGGAGCCGAATCCAGGTCATCTGCATGGAAGAGAAGCAAATTATCTTAACCACTGAGACAGGTTTTCAGAACCAAGAGTTAATTATTTATTCATTTAAAAAATTGTAAAGGGGGCTGGAGAGATGGTTCAGCAGTTAAGAGCACTAGCTGCTCTTGCAGATGACCTGCATTCAATTCTCAGCACCAACATGGCAAATAAAAACCATCAGTAACTCCAGTTCTAACACCCTTTACTGCCAACCAGGGGCAGCACAAAACACAGGTACACTTACATGCAAACATAACACTCATGCGCATAAAATAAAAATAACAAATAAATATACTTTTAAAAACTTTAATGGATCTGAGAATTATACTGTGAAAAAAAATGCTGGTCTCAGGCTTTCTACTTCCTGGTACCGGTCCATATTACTATAGTTGGAAAATGAATTAATGGTTGTCAGAGACTTCAAGGGAGGAAATATTATAAGAGAACCATGAGTGACCCTTGTCATACAATTGTGTGCATCTAAACACAGACACAAACACACACGCACACACACAACACACACACACTCACACACAGCTTACACAAGAGAGACAACTGCAGAGAACTTACAACAGACACATAAGCACACATCCAAGGAAGGTTGGTTGGTTCTACCAATCTCCACCTTCTTGGGGATTATTCTAGTTAGATTTCTAATGCCGTGATAAAACTCTCTGATCAAAACCAACTTAGGGAGAAAAGAGTTTATTTCCCACACATATCCAGATCACAGTTCATCACTGAGGGAAGCCAGGGACCTGGAGACAGAAACTGAAGAAGAGACTATGGAGGAAACCTGCTTACTAGCTTGTTTCTCAGGACTGTTCTCAGCCTGCTTTCTTAGACCACCCAGGGATATCTGCTTATGTGTCCCACCACCCCTAGCAGGCTGGGCTCGCCCACATCACTGAAAAATCAAGAAAATGACCCACATAGGCCAGTCCAATAGAGGAAATTCCTCAGTTGAGGTTCCCTCTTCCTAGGTGCGTCAAGTTGACAACTGAAGCCATCCAGCACAGCAATACCATTCTATAGTATGCAAGTTTTTGCCATAATGACAAATTCGGTAAAGGGAATAAATGATATTTTCTTACCACTTCTTACAAATATATGTGAATCTTTATATAAAAAATATAAAAATTTAAACATTTTAAATTTGAATATGATGGTATCTGAACACAACTAAGAACAAAGTAAAGTGTGTTTCAGATGAGGAAATCAATGGTTAATTGTGTATTTTCTCAGTTTACTTCCATAGGAACAAGAAAAACTTAATTTTAAAACATTTACCTTACTCTTCAATTACATGCAGTGTGTGTCTGTGTGTGAACATGTCCACCTGAGTGCATGTGCCCACAGAAGCCCAAAGACAGTGTCACAACCCCTGGAGCAAGAGTTACAGGATGCTGTGATCCACCCAACATGGCTATTGACAACCTAACTCAGAACATCCAGAAGAGCATCAAATGCTCCACAACACTGAGCTGGCCCTCAAGCCAACTTAAACAATTTCAAAACAAAAAGATCATGATCACTGGGTCTCTACTCCATTTCTCTCATTCATCCCCACCCAGTCCCCTTACAGCCTTGGACCCATGCAGGTTCCAATTCCTTCACCCCATATACCTAGACTAGCTATGTACCCAGGACTAGCTAAATATCCTACCATAGACCCCTACATCCTTTCAGAGGCATTTCCCCCACCACCAGCATATCAGCCTACAGATCAGGCAGACAGACATACTCAGCCAGGATTCTGATAAATCAGATGAGGCCCACTGTATCTCTACTCCACCTCTCCCACTCACTCCCACCCAGCCCCCTGCCACCCTTGGAACCTACCATCATCCCTCCTGACTTCTCTCCTCCACCTCAATATTGCCCCTTGCATGTCCCTCCCACCTGTCCTCCTTTGATGAACACTGCCACTTTCACCACCTCCCCAACTGGGAACATCGATTCCCTACTATCCCCCATTCAGGTTCTACCTTTTCCTTTACCTCCATGTATCCTTTCCATTTTTCTGGCTCCTGGTGTTACATCAATATAGAGATAGATAGATAGATAGATAGATAGATAGATAGACAGATAGATGATAGATGATAGATGATAGATAGATAGACGATAGATGATCATAGATGAGAGATAGATAGATAGATAGATAGATGATAGATAGATAGATAGATGTATATATAGCCCTCCTCCCCCTTATATATACTCACGTATAAGGGATTGGTGCTACAACTGGCAAATGAGGGAGAACATAAGTCACTTTCTTTTCTGCATTTGTATTACTTAGTATAACACTCTACTTTCATGCATTTTCCTGCAAATTTCATAATTTCATCTTTTGTTATTGCTGAGTAGAACTCCATTGTGTAGATGTACGACATTTTAATTACCCATTTGTCAGTTGAGGGACATTTAGGTTGTTTCCATTTCTTAACTATTGTCAAGTCAGAGGAACAAACATGGATGTGCAGGTATCTCTACAATAGAATGAGTCCTTTGAGTACATGCCAAGGAGTGGTATCACTGGATTATATGGTAGGTTCATTTTTAGTATCTTGAGCATTGTCCACACGGATTACCATAGTGGTTGTACAAGGTTTCATTCCCTTCAGAAGTGAATGAGTGTTCCTATTCCTCCACATCCTCTCCAGCATTTAGAGTCTTTCGTTCTCTTGATGTTAGTCTGACTCAGGTAAGATAGAATTTTAAAGTAGTTTTTTATCTGCATTTCTCTAATTATTAAGGATGGTGAACACTTTTTAAGGTTATTCGTAGTCATTTTTATTTCTTCATTGGAGAACTCTTCAGTTCTATTGCCCTTCTTTCATTGGGTCATTTATTTTCTTATTTCTTTGTTTTTTGCATATTCTTGGTATTAATCCTCTTTTGTATGTGTAGCTGGTAAAGATTTTATCCCACTCACTGGGTTTCTAATTCACTTCCTTGGTTGATTCTTTTGGTGTACAGAAGTTTTGTAATTTAATGAGGTCCCATTCACTGATTATTGACCTTAGTGCCTGAGCAGGTGGTATTTAATTTAGAAACTTTTTTACTATGCCTATATCATGAAGGGTGCCACCTACGTTTTCTTCTAGCAGTTTCTGTGTTTCAGTTTTTATATTGAGGTCTTTGATCCATTGGGAGTTGTCTTTGGTGCAGGATGAAAGATAAGGGTCCAATTTCATGCTTCTGTAGGTCAGGATCCAGTTATGCCAGCACCATTTGTTGAAGATGCTGTCTTTCCTCCATTGTGTGTTCTTGGCACCTTTGTACAATTTCAGGAGGCTAATTTGCATGTTCTCATGTTTGAGTCTCTTATTGTGTTTCACTGATTTAGAGTCTATATTTGTGCCACTACCATGCAGTTTTTTATTATTTTAGCTGTCTAATATAATGTGAGATCTGGTATGGTGGACCCCCCCATCCCCAACATTGATCAGTTTGGCCAAGTTTGCTTTGGTATCCAGGGTCTCTTGTGATTCCATATGAATTTTAGGATGATTTTTTAAGCTTTGTGTATAATGCTGTGGGTATTTTGATTGGCATTGCATTTACTCTATAAATTGCTTCTGATAAGATCATCATTTTCACAGTATTGATTCTTCCAATTCATGAGCATGCTAAGTCTTTCCATCTCCTAGTGTCTTCCTCTATCTCTTACGTTAGGGATGTGAAATTTTCATTTTAGAGATCTTTAATTTCTTTGGTTAGGTTTATTCCTAAATATTTATTTTTTTTGTTTCTATTGTGAATGGGAGACTTTCCTTGCGTGCTTTTTCTGATTGCTGGTATTGGTATATCAAAAGGCTACTGATTTTTGTAAGTTGACCTTTTATCCTACCATCTTACTGAAAGTATTAATTATTTCTATCAGTTCTAGTGGAATTTTTGGATCTTTTATGTATAAGAGTAAATCATCTGCAAATAGAGATAATTGGCCTCTTCTCCAATTAGTACCTCTTTAATTTCCTTCTCTTGTCTTATTGTTCTTGCAAGAATTTCAAACTTTATATTGAAAAGGAGTGGAGATAGTGGAAAGATTTTAATGGGAATTCTTCCAGTTTTTCTACATTTAGGGTGATGTTGGATATGTGTTTGTTGTATACAGTTTTAATTATGTTGATGCATGTTTGCTCGAGACCAACTCCTTCTAGGACTTTTAACATGAATGCATGTTGAATTTAGTCAAA
>NW_008332649.1:199766-201797 GCF_000622305.1 Nannospalax galili | reverse complement strand
TGGGCACCTAGACCTATAATCGTCCTCATTAGGAGTGCTTTTAGGGTGTCCCAGAGGCTTTGTTTCATTATATTCTCATTTCATTTTGTTTCAGTAATACTTAATTTTATTTCTTTCTTAATTTTTTGACCCATTCATCATGATTTAGGAGTGTGTTGTTTAATCTCTATGAGTTTGTGTAGTTACTAGAGCTTCTTTTGCTGTTGATTACAAGCTTTTATTGTACTGTGCTCTGATAGAAGGTATGGAATTATTTCAATTTTTTGTTTTTGTTGGTGTTTGCTTTGTGCCTCAGCATGTGATTAGTTTTAGAGAAACTTCTATGGGCTGCTGAATGGAAAGTGTATTCTTAGGTGCTTGGGTGTAATAATCAGTAGATGTCTGTTAGACCCATTTGATACATGGTATAATTGTTTATTCTTTGTCCAGTTGATCTGTCTACTGAAATACTATGGTAGTAAAGTCACCTGCTATTGCTGAGTTAAAACAGTTAATGTCTGTTTTATAGTCCTGAAGTACTGTTTTTATGAATTTGGTTGCTCAGAGTTTGGTGCATATATATTTATGGTCGTAATATTTCTTGTTCAGTTTTTCCTTTTATTAGAATGAAATAGCCTTCTTTATCTCTTCTGATGAGTTTTAATTTGAAGTCTATTTTGTCAGATATTCGAATTTTCTTCTTAGGGTCATTTGCTTGGAATATTTTTTCTAATCTTTCAATCTAAGTTATAATGAGTTGAGAAGGTGAGATGAGTTCCTTGAAGACAATGAAAAGATGGTTTTACTTTATTGACCCATTCCACTACCTGTGTTTTTTGACAGGGGTTTGAGGGCATTGATATTTAGTGTTATTATTTCAAGGTGTATATTGTGTACTGTCATTATAATTTGTGTTTGTGGCCTTATTTGGTATTTCAGTTATGTCTTTTTTTCTTTTCTTACTGTAGTCTCTGAGTGTACTCATTGTTTTCTTCAGTTTTTTGTATTGTTTCCAGTAGTCTCTGGAGGGCTCATTTGTATGACATGAATTCTTTCAGCCTATTTGTGTCAGGAAAAATTTTCCATTCCCCTTTGACCTTGATAGACGGTTTTGCTGGATAAAATATTCAGGGTTCGCAGCTGTGCTTGTTTGGAACTCGGAATACTTTTCCGCAGAATTTTCTAGCTTTCATAATTTACATTAAAAATCAGTTGTAATTCTTATGGGTTTTGCTTTACGTGTAACTTGTTTTTCTCTAGCAGCTTTCAGTACCCTCTCTTTATTCTGTACAGTTAAGGTATGATATGCTGGCCATGTGTAATTGGTGTTGTATGTGCCTCTTGAATCTTCATGGGTATATCTTTCCATAATTTTGGGAAGATATACTCTATAATTCTCTTGGAGAGCTGTTTAACGCCATTGGCCTGAGACTCTTCTTCCTGTATACCTCTAATTCATAGCTTTTGTCATTACATTTTGTCCCACAATTCCAGAGTATTCCATTTTTTTAACTTTATATAGTCTTTTCTTAAGATCTTCAACTTTATCATTCAGTCTTGATATTCTTTTTCCATTTCATTTATTCTGCTTGTGGACATTCTCCTGTTGTTTCTTTTGGATTATTGAGTTTTCCAATCCCATGTTCCTTTCTGATTGCGTTTTCTTCACTATTTTTATCTCTTTTGTGAATTCACTTTCAAGCCATGAATTGTTGATATTTTATTAAGCTGTATAATTCTTGTATATTCTTGGGTTTCCATCACAAGTTTATGCCTTTTCTCCTGGAGCTCTTTGAGTTGTTTGTGTTTTCTTAAAGTTCTTTGGTCATGTTTCTGATTGTTCCTTTAAATTCTGAGTCTTGGGCTTCCTCTGGGTAAGGGCATATTCTCTTGGTTTTTCATATTGTTTGTGTTTTTATGCTGCTTTTTCAGCATATGAATGTTTTTGTTGGTTACGTGTCCAACAGGAACTTCTACTCTGCTTTTGTTTAATTTAATTTTGGTTCTGTTAATATTGTTTAGGTAGCTTGGTTACTTTTTGTTCAGTTATTA
>NW_008332649.1:165683-199141 GCF_000622305.1 Nannospalax galili | reverse complement strand
GAATTTTCTTACTATATACTAAATATTGATACTTATATTACAGACAAAGTATACTTTACACCACTCATCAAAGAAGCTTCTTTTTGAAACAGATAGAGGCTACTGCAGAATTGCACAACTGATATGCCACAGAGAATAATCGTCTGAACAATGCCCTGTACTAGGTGACACATCTACAATTGAATCTCTAGAGCTAAGGCTCATGGAACATAGAGGAACAAGGAATAGAGTGGAAACTAATTCATTCCTCAACTCTCACCAGTAAAGTTTCCTTATAAAACAGAGTGATGCACACAGAAGGCCACAACTGGCTCGTTTTTAAAGAATAAGAGACTGCAGAGTGTAAGCTAGGCCTCTATATGGAGCCTCATCCACCCACATCTCAGGGGCCATTACAGAAAAGGCAATGAAATACTGTAAGAGCCAGATCTGGTTAATGGACACAGGGAAGCAGAGGCTTTCAGGCCATTGGAAGCCTGCATAGGGGATGTTGCGACAATGGTGGCATCAAGCACAGGACCCATGACAACTCAATTATATATTGAACCAGAGGGGAGGAGAGAAGTGTGCGGCGAGAAGGCACTAGATTGAGATAGAGACTAATTGCTGCTGGGTGAGAGAGACTACACCTTACATACCATCCCTAGATGAGCCTACTAGATTCAATTTCATTAATTTACACTGAAGGACATTTGGGTACAAATGCCTGAATGGGTAAGACTTAACATGTATTTCAGAATATGTGACGTCCAGTAGGGGGACAGAAGTGGGATGGTGTCCTAAATTTTATTGAGAAGAATTGTAAGAAATTACAAAAGATGAATAAAAAATTATTCACATTTTTTTAACTTTTAAAAATATTTTAGTGATAATTTTATACATGGATATCAGGTGTTTTGATCAAATCATACCTACTCCCTCCCTTCCAACACCTCACATATCTCCCTATCACTTGTTTTTCTTTTCTTTTTTTCTTCTCTCAATTATTTATTTTTTGGGGGCTTTGGGTACTCTAACATTCCCCCCTATGAAGAGGTAACCTTTTTACCCTAACTGCCTATCCAATTCCTACCTCCTATTCTTATCACACCATCCTCTGAAGGGGTTACCCAAATTGCCAATAGGGTCACAGACTGCTCTGACTTCTTCCATGCTGAACAGGGACACAGGGTGAAGCAATTGAGTAACCCATCAGTGGGTCTATCTAAAAGAATCCCAAGTTGCATAACTCTTATCACTAAGGGGAAAATAAAGTCCTTGAATCATGAATAGGAGATATGAAGGAGAAGTAAAGGCAAGAGTTATTAGCATTACATGTTCTAGACAGGGATCTAAAAAAACTCAGAACGGGGTAATTTTCAAATGTTCATATGAGATTCCTTTGGAATTTCTTGAAAAGCGCTTCCAAAAGAATCCCCCTATAGGGTTCCTTCTCACTTTTCTTTTGTCTTCCAAGGCTGGAGTCTAGACTGATAGATTCAGGGTTTGCTTTCAAGTATTCTGATAAAAGTTGGCATAGTTAGAATCAGTGTCTTCGCCCTCACGGAGGCCAGAAAACTGCATTAAATTCTCTGGACCTGAAATTACAATTGCCTGGAAGCCATATGTGGGAGCTGGAAACTGAGCCTGGGCCCTGTGCAAGAGCAGCCAGTGGTCTTAAATGCTGAATAATCTCTCCAGCTCCTCCCCCATCCTCATTTTAAAAAATATATCTGTTTATTTATAAGTGTGGAGGGAAGTGATTCAGGCATTCTTGCATCTGAAGAACAACTTGCATAAATCAGTTTTTTCCTTCGACTATCTATGCTCCAGGGACTGACTTAGGGTCATCAGGCTTGCTTTTACACTCTAAGTCATTGTGCTGGCCTGCCCATCCTCTTTTTTAGTGGACCATCTCAGATATATTTTTATAAAAACTGAAGGCTAACACATGCACTTAACTATATGATGTTGGAGCATGAAAAAAGAACAAAATCTTGATTTATGCAAAAATTTAGTCCTATATCAAAGAATTTCCTGAGGGAAAATGTTCATCACAGGTGATAGTCTTTATATAGTTATAAACTTTATATAAATATACATTTATATTCTGAAAAAACAAAATTACATAGTAGGAGAGGAAAGTAATGACTGACAGGGATATGAGGGAATTGGATCCCATGAGAGAACCAGGAGAGTTCCTTGTCCTACGATTGAGTGCACCTTCAAATAGATCATAAGGACATGCACAAGAGAGACACCACAGAGAGTTAAGTACAGACACTGAAGCATGTTCATATAAATCTGTGACGTCTGATGAAGGTTGGTGGTTTCTAAAAACTCCATCTCTTCAGGAATTCTCCACTCTATAGTTATGTAAGTTGTTATGATCTGGGACAATTTGGTGAAGGGGATAGATGGTCTCCATGCATAATGCTTGACTGCTACATATAAATCTAGATATCAAAATAAAATTTTTTTAATTATTTAATTTGAAGAGGATTGTAGCTGAACAAAAATGAGGCAACAACATAAAACATGTTAGATGGGTGCGCTGGTATACACTTTTAATCACAGCATTTAGAAGGTGGGGAAGGTGGATCTCTGAGTTCACAGCTGGCCTACATAGATAGTTTAAGGTTACCCAGTGATATACAATGAGACTCTGCCTAAAAAAACAGCAACAACTAAAGAATCAGTAACTCTGTTTTACAGATGAGGGATCAGTGCTTAAGTGTGTTTTTTTCTAAATTTTTTCATCTAGATATTTCCATCTGCAATCCTTTTGTGTTGAGGGAGGGGCAAGCCACTTGACAGGTATGGAGTCAGAAGACAACACAGAAGAACCTGTTCTCTACTTCCACGATGTGGGTTCCAAGGATCAACTTCAGGTTTGGTGACAAACACTTTGATCTGAAGATCCATCTCGCCAAACTTCATTTGAAATCCCAAATGGATCTTAATAGTCACAAGTTGAAACTCAAAGAGAGATTGACACAAGGATGTGAGGGGGTCACCTGAGTGTCCAAAGAAGACACCAGCCTTTGCCCTTCATGCCAGTGGTCTTTCACTCAGATACTGTTTCTTTAACACAGCAGAGATCAGACTCTGGTGGAATGGTGTGATGTCACAGGTGCTTCAGAATGCTTGATCTAAAACTCTTAGTTACGTTGAGACCTTTCCTCACAGCTGTGAGGCTGAGCTCTTGGTGTGTGTGAGGGGGTATTTGAGGGCTTCGAATCCTGAGAGAGCCAAGAAGGTGTTCACATAGGGTAATAGAATTTTAAATAGGTTTTGGTTGAGTGATAGAAGACAATAGGAGCGAATGTGGCTAAAGACAGAATAAAGATTTAAAAAAGAAAAAGGAAGGAGAGTCCAGAGGGATCTTGGTCACCAATGGCTGCCTTCAGACAGAGCTAGTGTGGGCCACTCTGGTCAGATTTTTTTACTACACTTAATTATCTGAGATTTTAGAGTACCCCACAGAGCCATAATGACAAAGAAAACAAGAAGAACATAAGGTGATCCATGCCGATTCTTGGAAAAGACATGGAAACTTAGGAGTTATTCTTTCCCAAACTCATAGTGATCTAAACAAAGAAAAGGGAGAAACCCCAGACATGTTCAAGATTCAAATAATGCTCATCTATCCAAATGACTAAATGAGATGGTGGTTCAGCACAGATCAACACTACTTTAATAAGGAATCAAGAAGTGCTAGCGATATAGCTAAAAGAAAGAGCACTTCCTTGGCATGTGTGAGGTCCTAGGTTCATTTCCCACCAATCGGGAAAAAATTACTTACCTCTATTGCAGCTATAGTTACTTTTTTTAAAAGAAAGGGAAACAGAGTTATTCTGGTTGGAATTCAATCTTTGACCTGTTCTAAGACAACCAAGAGAAGATGGGATTCCCCTGATGTCTACAGCAAATTCATCAGAGATGGTGATGGAGCATCAAAACCCAAGGAAGAAGGGTAAGGAAAGGGGATCCAGGGAAATGGAGTCAGGTGTGTGTGGCCCTAGTCCTCGTGACCCCTGGTCTGCAGGTGAATGAAGGATGGAACAGGATGACCACCACACCTAGTCTCTCATTCTTTCTAAACTCTCATTAGTCAGGTTCTAAAGGCACATGACAAGGGGTTTCCTGGTGAGAAGTTCAGTTCTGAAGCTATGACAGAATGGGAAACAACAAATTCATTTGTGTCTACAGAGGTGTCCCACATGCAGAGTGGTCCAGGGAAAGAGTTACCAGAGAGCTTCCTGTGCTTGGCAAAAAAAGGTACAGAGTAACTCCATTCCTAGACTTCTTTGTAGACAGGAGCAGAGGGGGTGGATGAGGACCATTTTGCTCTGATGTCTTCAGGTGACATGTGAAAATTATTCACAATGTGGGGTCTGGAGAAATGTCTCAGTGGTTAAAAGAACTGACTGCTCTTGCAGAGGACACTGCTTCAATTACCAATACACATATGGAAGCTAACAACTGTCTATAACTGTAGTTTCAGAAGAATTCAGCACACAATATAAAAATACTAAATATTTTTAAAAAATATTCAGACATGTGAGAACGGAAAGTGGCCACAAGGCCCAAGCTCACTGCTCAGGTATGTCCATCCCATGGTCATGCGCATGGGGGCTTCTCTCCCTGCAGCCCCACAGGCCAGCTGTTCTTCTACATCTAGTGCTGTCCCTGCAGTGGCCATACCTGTGAAGAGATGCAAGAGAAAGAGGGTCCAGACGACGAAGTACTCAGTTGATGTCAAAGCAGATATGCATCCTTCACAACCCTCAAATTTCTTGTCACTGCAGGAAAACCAGTTATAGTTGAGTAGATACTTGTCACCATGTGATCATGAGGTGCTGTCTAAATTTCAGAAGAGTCACAGGGAAGTGCCCCGGAGCTCCCTGATGGACCGCATCCATGCTAACTGGGCTTTTGTTCCTGCAGCTCCCAGTAGAAGCCTTCCAGCCTCCATTGAAGCCACTGAAGCTGCTTCAGAGCTTCAGTTCTTCAGGAGGACATGAAAAACGAGCATATGGGCTGTGGATCACATTGAAGGGATGAAACTCAGAACAAAGAAGATGAAAAGATTCAGTTACCATCCTGAGAATGAAGAAGAGTTCTACGGAATTCTGGGTGGATTTTTTAAGTTGAGAAAATGCACAGGACCAAATCTAAGAGACTGAACATGTGAGGGGTCAAATCCTGGCCCAGGGTTCAGAAATTCCGAGGTGGACTAGATATAGGGTGCCCCTGTTCTGCAGACATGTAAGGATTTTCCTTTCTGAGCTGGGTGTTGGAGAGCAAAAGCAAGGCTTACAGATAAATATGGAAATGTCCCCTACATACATACATGCACACACACACACAGACACACACAGACACAGACACAGACACACACACACACACACACACACACACACACACACACACACTCATTATTCCCCCTATAAAGATTCTAGGGATTGGTGATAAAAGGACAAATCACCCCTTGCTCAACTGATGCTCTAGCAGAGAGATACAAAAAGAAACCATATTTACACAATGAAGTTTCCCTCAGCTGATAACTGGATAGGACAAGAAGATCTGGGGTCCATGGCACTTATGGGAGGGTGTGAGGGAAGGCAGGAGAGCTTGACGAAATGGGTGAATCACAGAAATTTTTTCTCAGGTGAAAATAGCCTACTTGAGCTGGGACAACATATGGCAGGGTAGGGAAACATGCAGCTCACACTACCAAGTACAGCATCCACTAACTACAAGCAGGTATTTACTCTTAGTTTTAAATGAATTAAGAAAACATTCTAAATTCAGTTCCTCAGTTTCATTACTTGCATTTACAAAGTTCAATACCTATAGGAGACAGTGGCTACCATATTACACAGCAGAGGAACAGAGCTACTTAACTACTAGAGCAAGTTCTATTATACACTCCTTCTGTGGGCAAGGAGACTGGAGAAGAGGGTGCTGCCACTTTTCTGGACAAGTGTTGAAGGACACACAGGACCCCACCTTCTCAGGTCTTCACAAGAAATTGTTGCTTCCAGGGAAGAAACCTAACTACAAATGAGGTCCATGGGGAAGATGAAGCTCATCATTACTCAGGGAGAAAAGGGATGAAGAGATTCTGTGGGGGCAGGGAACTATGAACTCTACATCTCTGCCCAAGACACACATTTAGTCCCAAAATGGTGAAGTGATGGTTTGTGCTGTCATGAAGACCTAAGGCCACTTCAGTGCTTTCGATTTGAGTAGAAACTGTTGCATATTCAAAGGCATGTTAAATCTCTTTGGTAGGAAAAAATAGTGCGACCATGTTGAAGAATCAATTAACAGAAAAATTTAATATGCAAAACATTATGTGTGCGTCAATAAAAGAAACAGCTTCCATTCATGACAGTAAAGTTTAGACCTTCCTGGAGGTAGGAATCTGCTTCCTCTCAGGGACTGGCTCGGGTTGAAACAAATGAGCTCACCCATTCCTTTCAAAGAATCTCTGAAGATGGAAGCCCACACTGCACACTCACCCCGCCAGACAGACACCCCAAGCCACCTCACTCTTCCTTTCTTTGCAGAAGATCCTGTGATACAGAGCTTCATGGTAGCTAGCCTGTTACTGAGCGTGACTGACAAGGTATCTGCAGCAACAGATGGTCTGCAGAGTCATGGTCCCCAGGGAAAAGAATAGAGATGTGTCAAGGAAAGTGAAGCCCTGAAGGAGTTTGTTCAATGGTAGATGATTGGAGGTCTGTCCATTCTTATCAACAAAACACCCCCAAAGTAAAACAGTCTTCCTGGTTTTCCTACCAGGTCTCGCCCACAGGCAAATGGATATGGATCAATAGCAAATCTTCTGTGTGTCTTGGGGGTGTGGTTATTGGATGAAAGTCTCAGGGATGATTAAGATTACTTACCCTCTGCCCACTGCCCAACCTCTCTGGCTCACCAGATGTCTGTATCCACAGAGTACCTTCTGTCCATGGTGGTGGAGAGATTCGGCTGAGTAGCAATGCCTGGACATCTCTACAACAGGATCCACTCCTTCCTGGCACTGTGAGCACCTTCTGGGACCAACACGCAATCTGTCCAAACCCTACTCCTATGTTTCAATCATTTCACCACAAACATTCTGGGTTGGAGTGGTGACTCTTAACCACAGGGCAGTTGAAACCTTCAATGGGAAAGTTGATAGAGGGAGGAAAGAAAGGGTCTGAGATCATGACAGTCATTGAGAAACACCACTAGCCCCCCACAGATTAGGTCACCTGATGGAAGAATCTCCTGGGAAACAATAATGAGTTCCTTTTATTTCCCTGGACTGAGCACAGAATGGGAAGAGGATGAAGCCATATCCTTGCTAGGCAAGGACACCAGAAAAAAACTAGATACAAGAAATTCCTGAAGCAGAAGCAGGAATTCTTACAAGCCATGGATTACAGGGCCTTGGTCACAAAAGAGCTATATGAGGAGGTATGCTAGGTGATAGGTATGGAAGAGGTGGAGTAGGAGACAAGAGAGAGGACCAATGGTGGTGATCATCCTCAAGGGATCATCCTTCATTTCCTTTTCAGATCCAGAACCATAACCCCCAGTGTGTGGTGTGCAGCCAGAGCACAAGGGCACCTCTTTTAGGTTTCCAGACTAGGGAACCATCAGCAGGGTCCTGGAGCATGGGGCTGTATTGGTCCAGTGGTGTGGAGTTCTTGACCAGGGGTATAAGCCTAATCATAATCCTGAAGCTAACCATAAACCTAACCTTCACCCTATCCCTAACACTAACCCTAACCCAACCCTAATCCTAAACCTAAACCTATCCCTAAACCTAACTGTTACCCTTCCTGTAACCCTAATTCTAACTAAACAAAAGCCTAAGCCTAACATTCACCCTAAACCTAACCCTAGACTTAACCCTAACCCTAACCCTCACCATAACCCTAATTCTAACCTTAAACCTATCCCTAAACCTAACCGTAACCCTAACAGTAACAGTAACCTAACACTATTCCTAAACTGATTCCCAGCCCTAAATTTATCCTTAACCCTAAACCTAAACATAACCCTAATCATAAACCTAATTCTAACCATAGACTTAACCTAGCCCTATCCTAACCTTAACTTAACTGTAACCTTAACCCTAACCCTAACCCATACCCTAAACTTAAAGCTAACCCTAATCCTAATCCTAACACTGAAACTAACCCCAACCCTAACATTTACCATAAACCTAAAACTATCACCTAATCCTAACCAAAACCATAACCCTAAATGTAACTCTAACATTAACCCTAAACCTAAACTTAAACCTAACACTAAGCACAAACCTAACAGTAACCTTCGCCTAACATATCCCTAAACCTATCCGTAATCCTAACTCTCTCCTTAAACTTAACTCTAAGTGTATCCCTATCAGTAACCCTATCATAAAACTATCCCTAAACCTATCGTTGACCCTAACTCTATCCTGAATCCTAACCCTAACCCTAACCTTAACCCTAAACTTAAACCTAACAATAAGCATAATCTTAAGAGTAAACTTAACCTAGCAATATCCCTGAATCTATCCCTAGCCCAAACTCTATTATTAACCCTACCCCTAACATTGACCGTACCCTAACCCTAACCTGTACCTAACCCTAACTTAACACTAAATCTAACCCTAACACTAAACCTTACCAAAAGGTTAACCCTAACTTGAAACAGAACTCTAAATACAACCCAACCCCTAAGGCCAGCCTTAACCCTAACCCTACTTTAAACCTATCACTCACCCTAAACCTTACCCTAACCCTAACCCTAAAACTTACACTAAGTCTAAACCAAACCCTAATCCTAACCTTAACCCTAACCCTAAAATAATCCTAATCCTAATCCTAATGCTCACCCTCACCCTAAACCTAAACTTAACCCTAATCCTAACTGTAATCCTTAACCCTCAATCTAAACATAACCCTAACCCAGAATCTAGCCCTAACCATAATCATATGAAAAACCCTAACCATAACCATAACCCTAACCTAACCCTACCCCTACCCTAACCTTAAATCTATCCTTCTAAACATAAACCTAACTCTAAACCTAACCCTAACCCTAACCCTGAACCTAATACTAACATTTACCCTAAACCTAACCCTCTTCATTACCCTAAACATAACCCTAAATCTAACGCTAACCCTAACCCTAACTCTAACCGTAAACATAATAATAAATGCAACCCTAACCCTAACCCTAACTCTAACCCTAATCCTAACTAAACACTAAGAGTAACCTTAACCCTAACCCTAGACCTATATCTAACCATAAACCTAACCAAAACACTAACTCTAACCTGAAACAGAATCCTAAACATAACCCTAAACGTAAACGTAGCCCTAACCCTAACATTATCCCTAAACTTATTCTTAAACGTACCCAAAACTCTAAGCCCAACAATGGTTAATTAAACTTATTACCAAACAAATAATATTTACACACTCACCAAAAGGTCGCAGAAAACCAAACCCTATCCTTAAACCAGTCTTTAACCCTAATCCTAATGATAAACCGAATCCAAACCCCAACCCTCGACCTCATATTCACCTAACTCTATCCTAATCCTAACACTGAAACTAACCCTAACCCTAACCCTAACCGTAATCCTAAACCTGTCCCTACCCCTAACTATAACCCTAAGCCTGAATGTAACCCTAACCCTAACCCTAATCCTTAACTTAAACCTCACCCTAAGCATATCCCTGACAGTAACGTTAACCTAACACTATAACTAAACCTACCACTAACCATAAGTCTATCCTTAATCCTAACCCTAACCATAACCCTAAACTAAGCCATAACCCTAACCCTACCTTAAACCCTTCACACACTCTACACTTTGCCATAACCCTAACCCTAAAACTAACTTTGAACCTAAACAAAATCCTCACCCAAACCCTACCCTTGAACTAAACCTATCTCTAAATCTCTAACCTTAACCAACACCCTAACCCTAACCCTAATGCTAATTCTAACCCTAACCCAAACCATAATCCTAACACTAACACTAAATCTATCCCAAATCCTAAACTTAACCCCAACTCAAACCATAAACCTAACAACACCCTGAACCCTAACACTAACCCTAGCCATAAAGCTATCCATAACCCCAACCCTAAACCTAACTGTAAACTTTACCCTACTCCCAGCCCTAACCCTAACCCTAACCCTAAACCTAACTCTAACCTAATCCTAACCTTAACTATAGACCTAGTCTTCACCCTCAACCTCACCTTCACTCTAACCCTAAACCTAATTCTAACACTGAAACTAACCATAACCATAATGCTCAATGTAAATTTAAACATATGCCTTACCTTAAGTCTATCCTTAACCCTAACTGTAACCTTAATCCTAGCCATAAACTAAGCATATCCCTAAACCTAAACTTAAACCTAACAATTGGCATACCCCTAACAGTAAATTTAACCTAACACTGTCCCTAAACCTATTCCTAACCCTAACTCTATTCTTAAAACTAAACTTAACTCTAATTCAAACCCTAAACGTAAACACAACCCTAATTCTAACCTATAACCTAACCGCAATTCTAATCCTGAACCTAACACTAACCCCAACCAAAACATTAAACATAACCATAAGCCTATTTCACACATTAAACCTAACCCTAGCCGTGACCCTAAGTTAACCCTAACCCAAACCTAAACCTAATCCTTACCCTAAACAAAACCCTAACCCTAAACCTAACGAAAACCCTAAACCTAACCTGAAACAGGAAACTAAACATAACTCTAACCCTAAATAAAGCCCTAACCAAAAACCTATCTTTAAAACTATCCTTAACTCTAATACTAACCTTAACACTGACTTGAATCCGAACCCTATACCTAACCCAGTTCTTAATCCTAACCCTAAACTTAACCCTAACAATAAACCTTTCCTAAACCTATCACTCATTACACATAACTGTAACCATAAAACTTACACAAAACTTAAACCAAAACCTAAACTTAACCCTAAGAATAATCCTAACCTTAACCCTAACCCTAAACTAAACCTAATTCTAACCATAACCCTCACTCTAACCCTGACTATAACACTAACCCTAACCCTAATCCTAAAACTAAATATATCCCTAATCCTAACCCTGACTGAAACCATAACCATAACCATAATTCTACCCCTAAACATAACTGTAAGCCTAATACTAACCCTATCTCTAACCCTATCTATAAGCCTATCCTTAACCCTAACCCTAACCCTAACCCTTACCCAAACCCTAAACCTAACCGTAACCTGAATCCTAATGCTAACACCAACCATAAAGCTATCCCTAAAGCAAACCCTAATCCTAACAGTAAACCTTACCCTAATCATAAACCTAACCCTAACCCCAACCCTAACATAACCCTAACCCAAATCGTAAACCCAATCCTCACCCTCACCCTAAGCCTAAACCAAATGCTAACACTGACACTAACCCTAACCATAATGCTAACTGTAAACCTAAACCTGTCCCTAACTCTGTCTATCTTTACCCTAACCCTAAACCTATACCTAACCGTAAACCTAACCCTAATCCTAAATCTAAGCTTAAACATAGCAATAAGTGTAATCCTAACAGTATATTTAAACAAACACTAGCCCAAAACCAATCCCTAAACCTAACTCTATTTTTAGCCCTAACCCTTAACCCTAACCCTAAACCTAACCTTAACCCTAACCCTAAACCAAACCCTAACCCCAACATGAATCCTAAACATAATCCTAACCCAATCTCACACCCTAAACCTAACTCTAGCCCTGAACCTAAGCCTAAACCCAACTCAAACCTAAACCTAATTCTTACCCTAATCCTAACCCTAATTCTAAACCTAATCAAAACCCTAACCCTAACCTGAAAGAGGGACCTAAACATAGCTCTAACCCTAACCAAAGCCCTAACCCTAAACCTATTCTTTAACCAATCCTGAACCCTAACACTGCCCCTAACACTAACGTGAATCCGAAACCTATCTCTAACACAGTCCTTAACACTAACCATAAAGTTAACCCTAACCCTCTCCTAATCCTACCACTCACTATGAATCTTACCCCAATCATAACCTTAAAGCTTACACTAAACTTAAACCTAACGCTAACCCTAACCCTAACCTTAACCCTAACCACAAACTAAACCTTAACCCTCACCCTAACCCTAACTATAGCCCTAACACTAAACCTAAACCTAAACCTATCCTTAATCCTAATTCTAACCGTAACCATAACTGTACCCCTATTTCTAACCCTAAACCTAACCATAACCCTAACACTAACCCTTTCTTTAACCCTATCCATAACCATATCCTTAACCCTAACCCTAAACCTAACACTAACACTAAACTTAATGCTAACCCTAACCAAACGCTAACCCTAACCATAACCCTAAACCAGACCTGAAGCCTAACCTAACCCTATCCCTAAACCTAATGTTCTCCCTCAACCATATCCTAACCCTGAACCTGTCCATAACATTAACCTTAATGCTAACCCTAACCCCCAAAGTAAACATACTCCTACCCTGCCCTATCTTAACCATTACTGTAACCCTAATTCTAATCCTGATGCTATAATTTACCCTAATCCTAACCCAAAATATAACCCTAACCCTAATGCTAAGCCTAAATGTAACCTGAAACAGAACCCTAACCCTTCCCCAAACCCTAGCCCAAACACTAACATAAACCCTAACCTAAACCTAACACTAACACTAAACTTAATGCTAACCCTAACCAAACGCTAACCCTAACCATAACCCTAAACCAGACCTGAAGCCTAACCTAACCCTATCCCTAAACCTAATGTTATCCCTCAACCATATCCTAACCCTGAACCTGTCCATAATGTTAACTTTAACGCTAACCCTAACCCCAAACGTAAGCATGCGCCTACCCTAACCCTACCTTAACCCTTAATGTAACCCTAACTCTAATCCTAAATATAAATATAACTCTAACCTTATCCCTACCTTAAACCTTACACTAAACCTAAACCTAAAGCTAACCCTAACCCTAACCCTAACCCTAAATGTAACCCAAAACATAATGGTAACCCTAACACTAAACCCATCCCAAACCCTAACCATAATCCTAACTGTAACCCTAACCCAACCGTAAACCTTACTATAATCCTAACACTAACGCTAACCTCAAACCTGTCTCTATCCCTATCCTTAACCCTAAACTTTACCCTACTAAGCCTAACCCTAAAACTAACACTAACCCTAAAGCTAACCCTGACATAACCCTGAATTAACCCTAAACCGAAAGCTAACAATCACCCTCACCCTAAATCTAACCCTAACCCTACACTGAAATTCAGCCTAACCATAACTCAAATCATAGTCCTACAAATAACTCTAAACCTAAACCTATCCCTAAGTGTAACAATAAAGATAAACCAAACACGAAATGTATCCCTAACCCTAAACCTAACCTTAAACTTAAACCTAACCCTAAACATAACTTTAACTGTAACCTTAACCTAAATAAATCCCTAAATTGACCCCAAAACCTAACTCTATTCTTAAAGTTAACCTTGCCCCTAACCATAACCATAACCCTAACGCTAAATGTAATCGTAACCCTAACCTTAACCATAAACCTAACACCAACCCTAACCCTAAGCCTAACACTAAGTCTAACAAACAACAAAAAACCCTAAAAAACACCCTAAACCTATCCCACACCCTAACCCTAATCCTGGCCCTAACCGTAACTCTAATCGTGACCTAACCCTAACCCAACCTTAAAAATAACCTTAAACCTAAACCTAACCAGAACCCTAACTCTAACCTGAAACAGAACCCTAAACATAACATTAACCCTAAACCAAGCCCTAATTCTAACCCTAGCCTCAACATATCACTCATTCTAACCCTAACCCTAACACTAACCCTAAAACTTACACTGAACCTAAACCAAACCCTAACCCTAACCCTAACCCTCACCCTGAGCTAAGCATAAGCCTAACCATAAGCCCAACCTAACCCTAATCCTAACCCTAAGCCTAAACATAATCTTAAACCTAAACCTATCCCTCACCATTACTGTAACCCTTACTGTAATCCTAATTTTAACTAAGCCTACACCTAAGCCTAATCCTAACTCTAAACCTAACCCTAAACTTAACAATAACCCTCACCATAACCCTAATTCTTAACCTAAACCTATCCCTAAACTAAGCCTAACCCTAACAGTAAGAGTAACCTAACACTATTCCTAAACATATTCCAAACTTTAAATGTATCCTTAAACCTAACCCCAAGCATAACGTTAACCATAATCCTAAACCTAACCATAACCCTATCCTAACTGTAACTTAACCATAACCATAACCCTAATCCTCACCCTAAACCTAACCCTAAACCTAATCCTAACCTTAATACTGAAAAAAACACCAACCCTAACACTTACGGTAAACCTAAACCTATCCCCTAATCCTGACCCTAACCATAACCCTAAATGCAAATCTAGCATTAACCCTAACCCTACACTTAAACCTAACACTAAGCATAAACCTAACAGTAACCTTAGCCTATCACTCTCCCTAAACCTATCCATAACCCTAACTCTCTCCTTAACTTTAACCCTAAGCATAATCCAATCAGTAACCCTAACATAAAATTACCCCTAAACCTACCCGTAACCCTAACTCTATCCGGAAACCTAACCCTAACCCTAACACTAACCATAAACTTAAACCTAACAATAAGTATAATCCTAACAGTAACCTTAACCTAACACTATACCTAAATCTATCCCTAGCCCAAACTCTATTATTAAGCCTAACCCTAACATTGAACCTAACCCTAACCCTTACCTTTACCTAACCCCAACTCAACAAAAAATCCAACCCTAACACTAAACCTTACCAAAACACTAACCCTAACCTGAAACAAAAACCTAAATATAACCCAAACCCTAAGGCCAGCCCTAACCCTAACCCTACCTTAAATGTATCACTCACCCTAAACCTTACCTAACCCTAACCCTGAAACTTACACTAAATCTAAGCCAAACCCTAATCCTAACCAAAACCCTAACCCCAATCCTAATGCTCACCCTTACCCTAACCCTAACCTTAACCCTTATCCTAACCCTAAACCTAGCTGTAATACATACCCCTAAATCTAAAAGTAAACCTAACCCCAAATCCAGCCCCCCAAAATAATCATATGACTAACCCTAACCATAACCATAACCCTAACACTAAGTCTCAACCTTACCCTATTCCTAAACTTAACCCTAACCCTAACTCTAAACATAAACTTGAACCTAACAGTAACCTAAAACTGTCCATAACCCTATCCCTAATCCTAACCCTAAACTTCACATTCACCCTCAAGCTAAACCTAACCCTAACCTTAACACTGAAAGTAACCCTAACCCTAACACTAAACATAAACCTATACCTATCCCTAACCATAATCTTAACCCTAAACTTAACCCTAAATATAACCCTAACCCTAAAACTAACCCTTAATGTAAACCAAACCCTAAGCATATCTCTAACAGTAACCTTAACCTAACACTATCCCTAACCCTATCTCTAAATCAAAATCTATCCTTAATCCTAACCCTGTGACCATAGTAGTAACTTTAACCTAACACTATAAACCTATCCCTAACCCTAACTCTATCCTTATCCCTAACCCTAGCCGTAACCTTAACTCCAACCCTAACCCTAAACATAACCCTAACCATAACCCTAACACAACCCTAAACCATTCACTCATTCTAAACCTTATCCTAACCCTAACCATAAAACTTACAGTAAACCTAAATGAAAACTTAACCATAAACTAAACCTAACTCTAACCGTAACACTAACCCTAAACCTCAACCTAACCCTAACGCTAAACATGAACCTAACCCTAATCCTAAAACTAACCAAAACAATAACAATAACCCTAACCCTAACCCTAACCCTAGCTATTACCCTAACACAAACCCTAAACCTAACCGTAACCCTAACACTAATGATAACCCTAACAATAACCCTATCCCTAACCTTAACTCTGACCATAAATCTAAACCTTACCCTACTCCGAAGACTAACTCTAACCCTAACCCTAACCCTAACCCGCGGTTCCTCTAACCCTAACCCTAACCCTAACCCGCGGTTCCTCTAACCCTAACCCTAACCCTAGCTATTACCCTAACACAAACCCTAAACCTAACCGTAACCCTAACACTAATGATAACCCTAACAATAACCCTATCCCTAACCTTAACTCTGACCATAAATCTAAACCTTACCCTACTCCGAAGACTAACCCTAACCCTAACCCTAACCCTAACTCTAAACCTATTTTTAACCCTCACCCTAGACTGACTGTAAGCCTAATCTGAACCCTAAACCTAAGTGTAACATGATCTCTAACACTAATCCTTACCCTCAACAAACCCCTAACCCTAACCCTATGTCTAAACCCTACCCTAACCCTAAAAGTATCCCTAATTATAACCCTAACCATAACATAACTTTAACCTAAACTTAAATGTAACCCTAAACTTACCCTGAGCATAAACCTAAACTAACCGTAATCCTAACCCTAATCCTAATCTGAACTCTAATGCTAAGCCTGAATCTAACCCTAGCAGTAACCCTAAAACTAATCCTGTCATAAACCTTACCCTAACTTTAACACTAACTCTAACCCTTACCCTAATTCTTAAACTAACACAAAACCTAACTGTAACCCTAACCATTAACATAAACCTATCCCTAACACTAACCAGAACCCTAACCAGAAGCCTAAACCAATCCCAAACCCTAACTGTAAAACCAACCATAAACATATCCTGATCCAGATTCCTAAGCCTAACCTTAATCCTTACCCTACTAATAATCCTAACCTTAACCAAGACCTAACCCTAACCCTAAAACTAACAGTAACCTTAACTAAAAGCTTAAACCTATCCCTAACCCTCACCGTAAACCTAACCCTAACCCTAACCCTAACCCTAAACCTAAATGCATCCCTAAATATAACCCTTACTCTGAAACAATACCACATCCTAACCCAAACCCTAACCCTAACCTTGAATCTAAAACTAACCGTAACCCTAACTCTAACCCTAACCTAACCATTACCCTATTCCTAAACCCAATGCTAACCCTAACACAAATACTTAAACTAACAAAAACCCCTATGATAACCCTAACCCTAAACCTGAACATATTGCAAACACTAACCATAAACATAATTATAAACCTAAGCCTAACCCGAAACCAATCCCAAATCCTATCACTAAAAATAATCTTAAAACTAACCTTATCATGAACCCTAAACCTAACCATAACCCTAACCTAAATCTAACTATAAAACTAACAGCAAACCTAACCCGAATCCTAAACCTAACTATATCCTTAAATCTAACCCTAACATTAACCTTAACCCCATTCTTAAACTCAATCCTAACCCTATTCCTAACCCTAATTATAAACCTAACCATATCCTTAAACCTAACCTTAACACTAACCCTAACCCTATTCTTAAACCTAACCCTAACCCTATTCCTAACATCAACTATAAACCTAACCATGAACCTAACCCTAATTCTAAACCTAACCATAACCTTAAACCTAACACTAACACTAACGATAACTTTTCTTAACCCTAACCCTAAATATAATACTAAACCTAACTGTAACCCAACCCTGACATTAACCCTAAACCTAACTCTAATCCTAAACCTAAACATAACCCTCAAAATAAACCTAACCCTAACCCTAACCCTATCTCTAACCCTAACCCTAAACATATCCCTAAACCTAACTCTGACACTAAGCTAACCGTACAGTAACCCTAATCTTAACCCTAAACCTGACCCTATCCCTAATCCTAAAGCCAACCATAATTGTACCCTAACCCTAACCTTAACACTAAACATAACCCTAACCCTAATTCCAACCTTAACCCTAACCCTACACTTAACCATCACCCTTCACTAAACCTTACCCTAAACCATACCCTTACCCTAGGCCTAACCATAACTATAACCATAATCCTAACCATAAAACTAATCCTAAACCTATCCCTAATCCTAACCGTCACCTCCAACCTATTTCTAAATCTAACCATAACACTAAAGCTAGCCCAAAACCTACCCCAAACCTATTCTGAAACCTAACCTAACCCTAACCCTGAAAGTAACCCTAACCCTGAAAGTAACCCTAACCCAAATGCTAACCTTGAAACTAATACTAACCCAAACTATAATCCTACAACTAACCCAAAATCTACACTAACCCTTATGCTAAGCCTTACCCTAACCCTAAACCTAAACCTAACTGTAACCATGAAACTAAACCTAAACCTCACTATAACCCTAACCCTAACTCTAAATTTGAAACTAACTCTTACCCTAACACTAAACCTACCCCAACCCCTAATCCTACACTATACCTTATCTGAAAACTTAACCTAACTTGAACCCTAAACCTAACCCTAACTCAAACCTACATTTTAACCCTAACCCTATCCTTAACCCTAAACCTAAACCTAACCTTCACCTTCACCCTCACCCTAACCCTAACCTTAACTCTAACCCTGAAACTAACCCTTACCCTAACATTAAATCTACCCCTATCCCTAACCCTACAATAACCATTACCCCAAAACTTAACATAACCCTAACCCTAACGCTAAACCTAATCCCAAACCAAATTTGACTCTTACCATAACACTACCTCTAACACTAACCCTATCCTTAACCATAAACGTACACCTAACCCTCACCCTCACCCTCACCCTAACCCTAAACCTAAGTCTAGCCCCAGATGTAACACTAACCCTAACACTAACCCTAAGCATGACCCCATACATAACACTAACCCTATCCTTAACACTAACTGTTGCTATATGACACTGATCCTTCGAACTCGTACCTATAAAGTCTGTGATATGGGTGTCACTCTGGGTATTTAAGAAAATTACATGTCACCTGTGTTTCTAAGTGCTTGCTTTCCCTCAGCAAACACTATTAAGTCCAGCAATGCATTTAGTATAGTGAAAACTAAATAGCAGTAACATTTCCTACTAAACAACATTCCTTATAATTTGTACATAAAAGGGCTGTGGCAGGAAAGTCACTCAAGGTGTTTAAGAAAAATATATGTCGCCTGCATTTGAAAATGCTTCCTTTCCCTTAGAAAATACTGTAAGTGAAGATATGTTGTTAGCATTGTGTAAATGAAAAACAATAACAGTTGCTATAGTACACTTGTAACTTGTGTTTTCAAGGCTGTAATATGGGTGTCACTCAGGGTGTTGAAAAATATGACATATCGCCTGGGTTTCTAAGTGCTTGCTTATAGCAAAAACGAATGGTAAGGAAAGGTTCCTATATAAAGATGTTCCTTATAACACGTAGGTAAAAGGGCTCTGATGTTAATGTCCCTAGGGTGTTTAAGAAAAATATACATCGCCTGTGTTTGTAAGTGCTTGCATTCCATTAGCAAACACTGTACATCCAGCAATGTGTTTTAGTGTAGTGAAAATTAAATAGAACAAACATTCTCTAATGAAAACCGAAATTATTCATAACGCCAAACTTATTCTTAAAACCTAAACCTACCCCTAATCCTAAACCTACTCTTAACCGTCAACCTAACCCTAAACTTAACCTTAACCCTAACCCTAATGCTAAACCTAAATATAACCCTAACCCTAACCATAAAACTAACCGTAACACCAAATCTAATCCTAAACCTAAACCAATTCCTAACCCTAAAAATAAGCTTAAATGTATCCCTAACCCTTATCCTAAACCTAACCTTAACCCTAACACTAAACCTAACCCTGACCTAATCCCAAACCTAATCCTAAAACTAACCCTAACATTAAACTGAAACCAAACCCTAAAAGTCAACCTACCCCTACACCTAACCCTACCCTATACCTTATCCTAACCCTAACAAGAATCGGAGAACCCTAAATCTTACGCTAAACTTAAACCTAAGCATAAACCTAACACTATCCTTAACCCTATCCCTAACCTTCAGTGTATCCTTAAACCTAAGCCTAACCCTAAGACTATCCCTATCCTTATCTCTAACTTTAACTTTATACTTAACCCTATGGTAATCCTAACCCTTAACCTAACCCTAAACCTGACCCTAACCCTAAAACTAAACCTAATGCTAACCAGAACCCTAACCCTAACCCTAAATAATAATAATAATCCTAACCCTAACCCACAGCTAAGATTAATCCTAGCCCTAATCCTAACCCTAACCCTACCTAAACACTAATCCATACCCAAACCCTAAACAAACCCTAACCCTAACCCTAGCCCTAACACTAATACTATCCCTAAACCTATCATTAACCGTAACTCTAACACTAACCCTAACGCGAACACAAACACTATCCATAACCCAAACTATACCAATAGACCTAACCTTAATCCTAAACCTATTCCTAACCCTACCCTGAACCCTCACCCTAAACCTTTCCCAAAACAATACCCTACACATAATTTTAAGCCTTATCTTAACCCTAAGCCTATCCCGACCATAAACACATCACTCACCCTTACCCTAAACCTAACCCTAAAACTTACCCTGAACCTTCAACAAACCCTGACCCTAACATTATCTAAACCTAACACTACCCTAACCCTCACTGTCACCCTAAACATAACTCTAATTCTAACCACAACCCTACTCTAACCCTTACCCTAACCCTAACCCTAACCTTAAAACTATCCCTAACCCTAATCCTAAGCCTAACTGTAATACAAACCATAACCTTAAATCTAAACTTAAAATTTACCTTAAATCTAACCCTAACCCTAACCCTGCCCTGACTCTAACCTAAACCTAGCAGTAACTGTAAACCTGAAACTAACCATATCCCTAACCCTAAACTTATCTCTAAACCATAACCTAACCCTAAACTATCATCAACACTAACCCTATTGCTAAGCATAGCCTTAACCTAAACATAAACCTAACCCTAACCCTAACCCAAACTCTAAACCTAACTTAAATTAACCCTAACCTAAAATCCTAAACCTGAATCTAACCCTAGCCCTAAACCTAAAACTGTCCCTAACATTAACCCTAACCCTGAAACTAACCGAAAACCTAACCCTAACACTAACCCTAAGTTTATCTCTAATTCTAACCCTAACTCTAACACTAAAGCTTTCCCTAAACCTATCCCTAACCTTAACTGTAACCCTAATACTAACCCTAAACCTAACCATTACCCTAACTCTACCCCAAACCTATCACTCACCCTCTTGCTCATTCTAATGCTAATCCTAAATCTAACCCTACACATAAACCAAACCATAACCATAACCATCACCATAATGAAAACCTAATGCTAAACCTTATCATTCACCTTTACCCTAACCCAAATACTAAGCCTACCCTTAACCAAATCCTAAACCTAACCCTAACCAAACCTTAAAACTAATGCTGATCCTATACCTATCCTTAACCCTAACCCAAATATAATCCTAAGTATAACCCTAAACCTAACCAGAACCCTACCCTTAACACTAACACTAACACTAAACCTAATCCTAACCATATCCGTAACCTTAATTCTAACCCGTAACTCTATCCCTAACTGTATCCATAACCCTAACCCTAAATCTAAACATAACAGTAAGCACAATGTTAACCTTCAAATGAAACATAACTATCCCTAACGCTAATCCCACACAACCTTCAAAATAACCCTAAACTTAACCCTCACCCAAGCACTAACCATAACACAAAACCTAACCGAACACTAACCCGTACCTTAACCCCAACCTAACCCTAACTGTAATCCTAAAATTAACCCTAATCTTATCCCTAAACCTATCCTTAACAATAACCTAACCTTAATCCTAACTCTAAACATAAACCTTGCCCTATCCCTAATGCTAACCTATTCCCTAAACTTACCCTAACCATAACCTTAACCCCAACCCTTAAACTAACCAAAACTCTAACCCCAAAACTAATCTTAAACCTTTACCTAACCTTAACCCTAAACTTTTCCATAAACCTATTCCTGTCCCTAACCCTAACCCTAACCTTAAGCCTAACACTAACTATACACTAAATCTATCATTCACAATAGTCTTTACCCTAATCCTAACACTAAACCTTATAGTAAACCTAAATCAAACGCTAATCCTAAACCAAACCTAACCCTAATCCTAAATCTCATCCTAACACTAGGCCTAACCAGACCCTTAACCCTAACTGTAACCTAATGCTAATTCTAACTATAAACCTATCCCTAACACTATCCCAAACACTACTACTGATTGTAACACTAATTGTACCCCTATACCTATGGCAACCCTAATGATAACCCTAGATCTAACCCTACCCCATCCTTATCTTGAACCCTAAATCTAACCTTAATCTTGACCCTAACCCTTAACCTAACTCAAACCGTAAACCTACCCTTAACCCTAAACCTAAACATAAGCCTAAACATACTCTTAACCCACAACCTAACCCTAACCCTAATCCTAAACATAACCCCAAACATAGTCCCAACCCTAAAACTAAAAGTAAAACTAACCATAACCCTAATCCTAACCCTAACCTAAACCTATCTCTAACACCTACCGCAAACCCAATCATAAAGTTAACCCTAACCTGAAACCTAATCTTAACCCTATCCCTAACAATAACCCTTACCCAGACCCTCACACCCACCCTCACTCTGATGCTAACCTTAACACTAAAACTAACCCTAAACCTAACAGTAACCAAATCCTTATACCTGTCCCTAACCCTAACCATAAACCTAATCCTAACCCTAAATGTAAACCTGACCCTAACCCTAATCCTTTATTGAACAGTAAACTAAGCATATCCCTAACAGTAACCTTAACCTAACAATATCCTTAAACCTATCCCTAACCCTAACTCTATCATTAACCCTAACCCTAAGCATAATCCTTGTAGTAACCCTAACCTAATGCTATCCCCAAACCTATCCCTAACCCTAATTATATCCTTAGCCCCAAACATAAACCTAACCCTAAACCTAAACCTAACCCTGAACTTAACCCTACCCTAAACCTTTTACTCACTCTAAACTTGACCCTAATCCTAACCCTAAAACTTACAATAAACCTAAACCACACTCAGACCCTGACCCTAACCCAAAACTAAACCTACCTCGTACCCTAACCTTCACATTTACCCTAAACATAACCCTAATCCTAAAACTAACGCAATCCATAAGAGTAACCCTAACACTAAACCTATCCCAAAGCCTAATCATAACCCTAACCCAACCACTAAATCTAAATGTAACCCTAAACCTAATGCTAAACTTATCCATAAACTTCACCCTAACACTAACCCTAACCCTAACCCTAACACTAAACCTCACCCTCTTCCTAAACTTAGCCATCACCCTAACCCTAGATCGAACCCTAAACTGACACTAAACCTTACCCTCACCATCACCTTCACCCTCATGCTAACCCTAATCCTAACACTGAAACTAACCCTGACCCTAACTCTAAAACTAACCCTGTTCCTAAACCTAACCTTAACTCTAGCACTAAACCTAACTGTAACCTAACCCTAACCCTAACTCTAACCCTAATCCTAACCCTAACCCTAACTCTAAACTTAACTCTAAACCTCATGTTTACACTAAACCTAACCCTAAACCTAACACTGAAACTAACCCTATCTGAACCTTAAACATAAACTTAAATCTATCCCTAACACTAACCCTAACTTTAACCCTGACCAAAACCTTAACCCTAAATGTATCAGCAAGACTAACCCTAACCCTAAACTTAAACCTAACCCTAATCATAGTCTTAACAATAACCTTAACCTAACACTATCCCTAAAACTATCCCTAACTTTAACTGTGTTCTTAACCCTAACCCGAAGAGTAACCCTAGCAGTAACCTTAACCTAACACTATTCCTAAAACCATCCTTAACCCAAACTCTATCCTTAAACCTAACACTAACAGTAATTCTTTCCCTCAACCGAATCCTAAACCTAACCTTAAACTTAAACCTAACAATAACCTTAACCTAACATTGTCCTTAAACCTATCAGTAACCCTAACTCTATTCTTAAGCCTAACACTAACCCAAACCCTAAATCTAATCCGAAGCAAAAGCCTAACCCTTACTCTAACCCTAAACATAACCCTAACCCTTTACCACACGCCAAACGTAACTCTAGACCTAAACCTAGCCCTAACCCTAACCCTAACTCTAACGGTAAATGTAAACCTAAATCTAATCCTAAATTTAACCCTAACCCTAACTCTAAATAAAACTGAAAACATTTACCTAATGCCATCCCACTCACTAAACCTAACCCTATCCTGAACCCTAGGCCTAACCCTAACTTTAACCTTATCTCAAACCCTAATCCTAAACTTAAACTTAACCCTAACCCTAACCCTAAACCTAAACCTAAATCTAATCCTAACCAAAATCCAAACCCTAACCCTAAATTTAAATCTAAGATAAGTGAAACCCTAAAACTAATCATAACCTAACACTATCCCTAAACCTAAGCCTAACCTTAAATCTATTCTTAATGATAACCCTAACCCTAACCCTAATTCTAACCCTAACACTAACGTTACCCCTAAGCATAAACATATCCCTAACCTTATCAAACACCCGAAACTTAACCTTAGCCCTAAAACTAGCCATAAATTAACCCTAAACCAAACCTAAACCTAATCCAAAACCTAATCCAAAACCTAACCATAACCATAGCACTAAACATAACCCTAACATAACACTATTCCTATCCCACAGTCTAAACCTAAACCTAGCCCTAACCATAATCCCATCCTACACTCTCAACTAACACTAGCCCTAACATTAACCATAACCTTAACCTTAACCTAATCCTAACCCAAACCTAAACCTATCCCTAACAGTTAACATAAACCTAACCTTAAACCCAAACAGAAACCTAAACATAACCCTTACCCTAAAACTAGCCCTAACCCTAACCTTAACACTAACTGTAACCCTAATCTTAATCTGATCCTGAACCCTAGACCTAACCCAGTCCTTAACCCTAACCCTAACGTTAACCCTAACACTAACACCACCCTAAACCTGTCACTCCCTCTAACTGATTCCTCTCAACCTAACACTTAAACTTAGAGTAAACAAAATATTAACACTAACCCTAAACCTAAACCTAAACCTAACGTGTAACAATTATGGTAAACCTAACACTAACCCTAACCCTAACTCTAACACTAACACTAACCCTAAACCTAAACCTAAACCTAACGTGTAACAATTATGGTAAACCTAATTCTAACCCTAACCATGACCCTAACTCTAAACCTATCCCTAACCCTATCCCTACACCTAACCTGACTTTAACCCTAACCTAACCATAAACCTAAACATAACCCAAAACCTAATGCTAACCCTAAACTTAACCTAAAAGATAGCACTAACCATGACCTTTTCCCTAACCATAGCCCTGACCCTAACCCGAACCATAACTATAACCAAATCCTAACACTAAACCTAACTCTGACCCTTACACTTACCCTAATCAAAACCCTAAGCCTAACCTAACCCTAACCGTAATCTAACTTTAGCCCTAACCATAATCTAAACCTAAACCTGTCCCTAACCCTAACCCTAACCCTAACCATAACCATAACCCTAATACTGAGGGTACCCTAAACCTAACCCTAACACTAACCCCAAACATTACTCTAAACATAACCCTAAACATAACCCCAACCCTACTGAGGGTTAAGGATTACAGTTAGATTTAGGGTTAGGATTAGGGTTAAGGTTAGGGTTAGGGTTCGGTTTAGACTTAGTGTATGTTTTAGGGTTAGGGTTAGGGTAAGGTTTAGGGTGAGTGACAGGTTTAAAGTATGGTTAAGGTTAGGGCTGGCCTTAGGGTTTGGGTTATATTTAGGGTTCTGTTTCAGGTTAGGGTTAGCGTTTTGGTAAAGTTTAGTGTTAGGGTTAGATTTAGTGTTACGTTAGGGTTAGGTACAGGTTAGGGTTAGGGTCAATGTTAGGGGTAGGGTTAATAATAGAGTTTGGGCTAGCGATAGATTCAAGGATAGTGCTAGGTTAATATTACTGTTGGGATTATGCTTATTGTTAGGTTTAAGTTTAGGGTTAGGATTCAGGATAGAGTTAGGGTTAATGATAGGTTTAGGGATAGTTTTATGTTAGGGTTACTGATAGGGATACACTTAGAGTTAAGGTTAAGGAGAGAGTTAGGATTACGGGAAGGTTTAGGGATATGTTAAGTTAAGGTTACTGTTAGGTTTGTCCTTAGTGTTAGGTTTAAGTTTAGGTTTAAGGTTAATGTTAGAGTTACATTTAGGGTTATGGTTATGGTTAGGATTAGGAGATAGTTTTAGGTTTATGGTAAGCGTTAGGGTTGGGGTTAGTTTCAGTGTTAGGGTTAGGATTAGGGTTAGGGTTAAGTTTAGGGTGTAGGTTAGGGTTAGGGTTAAGGTTACAGTTAAGTTAAGGTTAGGATAGGGCTACAGTTAAGATTATGGTTAGAATTAGGTTTACGATTAGGGTTATGCTTAGGTTTAGGGTTAAGGATAAATTTAGGGTTGGGAATAGGTTTAGGAATAGTGTTAGGTTACTGTTACTGTTAGGGTTAGGGATAGGTTTAGGGTTAGAATTAGGGTTATGGTGAGGGTTAGGGTTAGGGTTAAGTTTAGGGATAGGTTTAAGGTGAAGGTTAGGGTTAGGCTTATGTTTAGTTAAAATTAGGGTTACGGTAAGGGTTACAGTTAGGTTTAGGGATAGGTTTAGGTTTAGGATTAGATTTGGGTTAGGGTTAGTGTTAGGGATAGGGTGAGGGTAAGATTTATGATTAGCATCAGGATTATGATTAGGCTTATACCCCTGGTCAAGAACTCCACATCCCTGGACCAATTCAGCCCCATGCTCCAGGACCCTGCTAATGGTTCCCTGGTCTGGGTACCTAAAAGAGGGTGCTCTAGTGATCCGGCTCTACACTACATGGTGGGGGTTATGGTTCTGGATCCTAAAAGGAAGTGAAAGATGATCCCTTGAGGATGGTCACCACCATTGGTCCTCTCTCTTGTCTCCTACTCCACCTCTTCCATACCTATCACCTGACATACCTCCTCACATAGCTCATTTGTGACCCAGGCCCTGTAATCCATGGCTTGTAAGAATTCCTGATGATCTTCAGGAATTCCTTGTACAAGTTTTTTTCTGGTGTCCTTGCCTAGGAAGGATATGGCTTCATCCTCTTCCCATTCTGTGCTCAGTCCAGGGAAATAAAAGGAGCTCATTATTGTTTCCCAGGCACTTCTTCTATCAGGTGACCTAGTCTGTGGGGGGCTAGTGGTATTTCTCAATGACTGTCATGTTCTCAGGACCCTTAGTTTGACCCTAACCCGAACCCTAACCCAATCTTAATCCTAAGCCTAACTCTAAGCCTTACATTCACCCTAACCCAAACCCGAAGCCTAACCTAACCATAACACTAATCTAACGTTTGCCCTAACCCTAACCTAACCCTAAACCTATCCCTAATCTTAAGCCTAACCTTAACCCTAACCTTTACTGCAAACATATCCCTTGCCCTAACCTTACCCTAAAACTTACCCTAACCCTAACCCTTATCCTAATCCTGAACAAAACCATAAACCTAACCCTCATCCTAAACATAAACCTAAACATAACCCTAATCCTATCCTACTCCCTATACATAACCCTACCCTATACCTAACCCTAACCCTAACCTAACCCTTTCCTAAACTAAACCTAAACCTTAGCCTTAAAATAAGCCTAACTCTAATCCTTACCTGAACCGAGCGTTATCCCTAAACCAACCTTAACCCTAACCCTCACCTTAACTCTAACACTAACCACACCCTAAACCTGTTGCCCACTCTAAACGTTACCCCTAGTATTAACCCTAAAACTTATGCTAAACTTAAACAAAACTCTAACCCTAAACCTTAACATATCCCTATCCCTATCCCTAACTATAACCCTTACATTAACCCTATTTTAACCTTAACCATAACCCTAACTCTAACCCTATTCCTAACCCTATCCTTAGCCTAACCTGACATTGGCCCTAACCCTAACCTGAAACTTTGTGTAACCTTAACCCTAATGCTAACCCTAAACTTAGCCTGAAACCTTAACCCTTTTTCTAATCATCACTCTTGTCCTAACCATACCCCCGACCCTAACCCGAACCTTAACCTGACCCTAACCCTAATCTTAACCAAATCTTAATCCTATGCCTAACACTAAGGATAACCCTCACCCTAACCCAAACACTAAGCCTAACCTAACCCTAACAATAATCTAATGTCAGCCTTAACCTCAACCTAACTCTAAACCTATCCTTAATCTTAAGCCTAACCTTAACACTAAACCTTACTGTAAACAAACCCCTTACCCTAACCCTATCCTAAACTTACCCTAACCCAAAGCCTTATCCTAATCCTGAACCTAATCCTAAACATAAACCTAAAAATAACCCTAACCCTATCTCACACCCTAAACATAAGCTTAGTCATAAACCTAACCCTAATCCTATCCTAACCCCATCCCAAACTATAACTTACCCTTATCCTTAACAGTAACCCTAACCCTAATCCTAATCGGAACCCAAATCTTATCATTAAATTAGTCCTTAACCCTAACCATAACCATAACCATAATTCTAACACTAACCCTACCCTAAAACTGTAACTCACTCTAACCATTACCCCTAACCCTAACCCTAAAACTTACACTAAACTTAAACAAAACCCTAACTCTAAACCTAAACCTATCCCTAACCCTAACTGTAACTCTTACAGTTAACCTATTTTAACCTTAACCATAACCCGAATTCTAAATCTATTCCTAACACTACCCTTACCACTAACCTGACCTTAATCCTAACCCTAATCTGAAACCTCAATGTAACCCTAACCCTAATGTTAACCCTAAATGTAACCTGAAACCTAACCATAACCATAACCCTTGTCCTAACCATACCTCTGACCCTAACCCAATCCTTAACCTGACCCTAACCCTAATACTAACCAAATCCTAACACTAAGCGTAACACTAAGAATTACCCTCACCCTAACCAAATCCTAAGCCTAACCTAACCCTTATACTAATTTAATGTTAGCCCTAACCCTAACCTAGCTTTAAACCTATGCCTAATCTTAAGCTTAAACTTAACACTAACCCTTACTGTAAACATAACCCTTACCCTAACCCTACCCTAAAACTTACCCTAACCCTAACCCTTATCCTAATCCTGCACCTAACCCTAAACCTAACCCTAATCTTAAACACAAACCTAAACATAATCCTAAACCTATCCCCTGCCCTAAACGTAACCCTAGCCCTAAACCTCATCCTAAACTTAAACTAACCCTAACCCAAACTAAACCTAACTCTAACACTAATCATAACCCTAACCCTAAACCTAACCAAAACCCAACCCTAACCTGAAACTGAAATCTAAACCTAACCCTAACCCACACCAGAGCCCTAAACCTATCCCTAAAACTAAACCTATTTTCAACCCCAATTGTAACCTTCATTTGAACCTGAATCCTATCTTTAACCCAGTCCTTAACCCTATGCCTAACCTTAACCCTAACCCTAACCCTACCATTAACCTATCACTCAGAATCTTACCCCAACCCTAACCCTAAAACTTACACTAAATTTAAACCAAACTTTAACCCTAAGCCTAATATATCCCTATCCCAACCCTAACTATAATCATAACATTAAGCCTAATTCTAACCATAAATGTAACCAGAACCCAAACTTTATCATTAAACTTCTCCTTAACCCTAACCGTAAACTTAACTCTAACACTAACCCTAGCCTAAACCTGTAACTCCTAACTATAACCCTATCCATAATCCTTAACCCTAAGATGAGACTAACCCTAACACTAACCCTAATCAAACCCTAAACCTAATCCTAACAATAAACTTCATCTCACCCTAACCCAAACCTTAAGCCTAACCTAACCCTCACCATAAACCTAACCTTAGCCCTATCCCTAATCTAACCCTAAAATTATTCATAACTTAATGAAAACCCTAACCCTAAATGAAAACATACCCCTAGCCCTAACGTTCACCTAAACGTTAACCTAAACCTAAACCTAAGGATAACATAACCCTAATCATAAAACTAACCCCAACCCTAACACTAAACTTATCCCAAACCCTAACCATACCCCTAACCCAAACCCTCAACCTAACCCTAACCCTAAATCTAAAGCCAACCCTAAACACAAACCTATCCCTAATCCTAATCCTAACCCTAGCCCTAACTCTAACTCTAAACCATACCTTACTCCTAAACCTAACCCTAACCCATCACTTATCCCTAAACTAACCCTAACCCTAATACTAACCCTCACCCTAACCCCAACACTGAAACTAACCTTAACCGTAAACCTAAACCTATTCCTACCACTAAACATAACCCTAACCCTAACCCTAACTCTAACCCTTAACTTAAACCTAACTCTAAGCTTATCCCTAACAGTTACCTTAACCTAACACTATCCCTAAACCTGTCCCTAACCCTAACCCTCTCCTTAATCATAACCCTAAACATTACCCTAGTAGTAATCTTAACCTAACGCTATAAACTATCCTATTCCTACCCCTAACTCTATCCTCAACCCTAACCCTAAACTTATAACTAACCCTAACCTTAACCCTAAAAGTTAACCTACCCTAAACCTTTAACTCACTCTGAGCTTTAACCTAACCTTTTCCCACAAAACTAACAATAAACCAAAGCCAAAACCTAATGCTAACCCTAACCCTAAACTAAAAGTAAGTCTAACCCTAAATCTCACCATAACCCTAACCATAACCCAACCATAACCATAACCCTAATCCTAAAACTAACCCAAAACATAACAGTAACCCTAAACCTAAAACTAAACCTATTCCAAACCCTAAATGTAACACTAATCTAAACCCTAATCATAAAGGTAAACCTAAACCTAATGCTAATCCTAACCATAAACATATGCCTAACCCTAAACATAACCATAACATTAAACTTAAGTCTAATCTTTGCCCTACACCTAACCATAAACCTAACCATAAACCTAACCCTAACCTTAAGCCTAACCTAACCTAACCCTAACCCAAACCTTAACCCTAACCCTCACCCTCATGCTCACCCTAACAGTAACCTTAAAGCTAACACTGATAAGTACTCTAAATGTAGCCCCAATGCTAAACCTAAAGCTATACCTAACACTAACTCTAACCTTATTCCTAACCATGATATAACCACAAACCTACTCCTAAACCTAACCATAACCCTAAAACTACCTCTAACCCTAACTCGAACCAGAACCCTAACCCTAACCCTAACATTGAAGCTAACAGTGACCCTAAACATAAATATTAAACAAAACATAAACCTAACCCTAACACTAAAAAAACCACTACACTTAAACCTAACATTTTCCCTAACACTAAAATAACTCTAATGCTAACCATCACCTTACCCTAACCCTAATCCTCAACCTAATCTTGAATTTAATCTTAACGCTAACTCTATCACAAACCTAAACCTATCTCTATCCCTAACTCTAACACAAATGGTAAAACCTAAACCTATAACAGTAACCCCAACCCTAACAAACCTAAACCTAACTATAATCATAAGTCTAACAGTCTAACCCTAACCTTTATGCTAACCCTAACATTAACCCTGAAACAATGTCCTAAACCTAACCTTAGACCCTAATTCTAGCCCTAACCATAACCCTAACCCTAACCCTGAACATAAACCTAACCCTAACCCTAAATTTACACCTAACCCTAACCATAACCTTAATTTTAAACTTAACCTAACCCTATCCCTAACCCTAACCCTAACCCTAACCCTATCCCTAACCCTAAACCTAACACTAATTCCAACCTTACCCAAAATGTAATCCTAACCCTAACCCTACCCTAATCCTTACTGTAAACCTAATGTAACCCAAACCCCACCCAATCCTAAGCATAACCCTAACTGTAAACCTGAAACTCTCTTTAACTCTAACCCTAAATCTATTCCTAAACCTATCCCCACCCTAATCATAACACTAATCTTATCCTTAACACTGAAACTATCTCTTTCCCCTAAACCTAATCCTGAACCTAAACCTATCCCCAACCCTAACCCTAAACATTAACTTAACTCTAACCCTACCCCTACCCCTAACCCTGACCTTACTCTAAACCTGACCATAACTGTAACCCTAATACTAACCCTAGCCTTAACCATAACTCTAACACTAAACCCATGCCTCACCCTCACCGTAACCCTGAATGTAACACTAACATTAACTCTAACCATAACTGTAACCCTAAACCTAATCCCAAGCCTGACCCTAACCCTAAAACTATCCCTAACCTTAAAACTAAGCCTGGAGCTAATCTGAAATCTAATCCCAATGCTGTACCTAAAAATACCCCTACACTGACCCAATTCTAACCCATACTTTACCCTAACCTCAGCATTAACCCTAACACTAACCAAAAAACCTACCCTAACTATGATGCTAACCCCAAGCCTATCCCTAACACTAACCATAACCGTAACCCTAACCCCAAACCTAATCATAACCGTAACCCAAACAGAACCCTAAACCCAAACCTATCCATAACACTAACCCTAATACAAAAACTAACCCTAATCCTAACCTAACTCTAACACTTATCCTAACCCTCACCCTAACCAGGCCCTAAACCTAACATTAAAATTATCACTACCCCAAAAGTAACCCTAACACTAACCCAAAATATCAACCTAATCCTAACTTTAATTTAAATATAATCCTAAACTTCACTGTAACCCTAACCTTACCCTTAACCTTATCCTTTACCTTAACATAACCCTAACCCTAACCCTAAACCTAAACCTATCCTTAACCATAACCCTAACATTACCCTAAACCTAACCCAAAGCCAAACACTAACCTAAACTCTAAACCTAAAACTAACCCTTACCCTAACACTAATCAAAACCCAATCTTACGTTGGGTGCCAGATATGGGGCGTGCGCTCTCTCTGGGAGCACTCCCAGAATGGCACTCCCCCACCACACCTGGCTAGTCACTGGCGGGTCTGGCCACAGGCGTCTCTGGCCGCGGTGGCGGTGCCCTGCAGGCTTTTCCCGGCTCGGGTCCTGTGTCTCTGGAGCTTCTCTGCTGCAGAAGCGTTGTCCTGCCGAATCCTGTCCCTAATCCACCCGTGTACTTTTCCTCAGGATGCGAGGTCCACTGGCCACTGAACCCTGCTGGAGAAGTACAGAGACAGTGAAAGCTAGGATGTCCACGAATCGGTAACGAGGGAGTGCTGCCCCCCAGAGAGATTGGGCCGCCAGTAGTGACACAAGACTCAATACTTGGCTTAGTCTGTGTTACAGCTTTATTCTCTGAGACCCAGC
>NW_008332649.1:67409-165471 GCF_000622305.1 Nannospalax galili | reverse complement strand
GCCGGTAGTAAGGCACAGGACTCAAGACTTGGCTTAGTCTGTGTTACAGCTTTATTCTCTGAGACCCAGCTCTCTGTGTCCCAGCTTTCTGCAACCCAGCTCTCTGTGTCCCAGCTTTCTGTGACCCAGCTCTCTGTCTATTAAGAGAAAACTAGGATACTTATACCATGGGGGTAGTGGTAAAAGCTTTGGCTGTTAGATGCTTTGTGAGGCATTCTATTTACATATGGAAGTGGGTTTCTGCCAGACTGCTCTCTGCTAGGAAAAATCACAGGAAGGCATGGCACCTTTCAGAGCCAAAGGCCATGTTTATGTTATGGCATTTGTGGTGGACACTTCAAAAGGAGAGACAGGAAAGATGCCAGGAAGACACCCTGCTTATGAAAGGAGCCCGCAGCACATGATCCCGAGCTGCATGAGCTGTCCGGTCGTGAAGGGAATTCGACTTTGCATAACAGAGGCTCCCAACAACCCAACTCTAAACCTAATCCTAACCCTAAGCCTCACTCTAAACCTAACCCTAACTCTATCTCTTTCCATAACCCTAATCCTAACACGAAACTGAAATGAAGCCCTAACCCTAAACTTAACCCTAAACCTAACCCTAATTCTAAACCTAACCCTAAATCTATCCATAACCCAAAACATAATCTTAACCCTAACTCTTACTTATCCCTTACCATAATAATAATCCTAAACATAAACCTAAACCTAACTGTAACCCTAACCCTAAACTTAACCTAACGCTAAACCTAAACATAACCCAAAACTACACCCAAACCCTACTGTTAATCCTAACCCTAGCCCTAATCTTAACCTAACCTTAACCCTCAACCTAACTGAAAACGTCACCCAAACCCTATCCCTAATCCTAACTCTAACACTAACCTTAACCCTAATACTAACCATAACCCTAACCCAACCATTACCCTAACCTTAAATTTAAACCTAAACCTTGTCCTAACCCTAACACTATCCCCAAAACTGACCCTGAACTTAACACTAGTGCTAAACCTATCCTTAACCCTAAAACCAACCCTAAACATAACACTAACCATAACCTTATCTCTAACCCTAACCCTAACCGTAAACCTTACCCTAAACCTAACACTAACCATAAACATAACCCTAAACCTAACTCTAACCCTAACCCTATACATAAATGTAATCCTAAAGCTTAACATAACCCTGACACTAATCCAACCCAAACCCTAACCCTAACCCTAAGTGCAGCCCAAAACCATACTCTAACCCTGACTGAAACCCTAACCCTAACATTAACGTTAAACCTAAACTTAAACCTAAACCAAATCATAACAATTAACCCTAACCTTAACCGAATCCTAACCCTAATGCTAACCAAAAACAACACCAAAACCTATTCCTAACTCTAACCCTACTGCAAACCTAACCCTAACCCTAACCCTAACCCTAACCCTAACCTTAAGTGCAGCCCAAAACCATACTCTAACCCTGACTGAATCCCTAACCCTAACATTAACGTTAAACCTACACCAAATCATAACAATTAACCCTAACCTAAGGCTAACCAAAAACTACACCAAAACCTAATCCTAACTATAACCCTACTGCAAACCTAATCCTAACCCTAAACCTAACCCTAACGCTAACCAAAAACTACACCAAAACCTAAACCTAACTCTAACTCTACCCCAAACCCAACCCTAACCCTAAACCTAACCCTAATCCATGGCCTAAACCTAAACCTAAACCCAACACTAACCTTAGGCCTAAATTTAACACTACCCAATACTGTAAACCTAACCCTGAAACTAACCCTAGTTACAACCCTATTCACAAGCCTAAACCTATCCCTATCCCTAACCCTAACCTTAACTCTAACACTAACCCTGAATCTAACCCTAACCCTAACCCTAACCAAAACCATAATACTAACTCTAACCCTAAAACTAACCCTAAAACCTAACAGAATCACTAAACATAACTCTAAACCTAATCATAACTTTAAACCTAACCCTAATCCTATCTCTAACCAAAATCATAACCAAAATCCCAACCTCAATCCTAACCCCAAACCTAACCCTGACCCTACCGTTATCCATAATCCTAAACCTAACTCTAAGCCTGAACATAAAACTTCCCCTAACTCCAACCGTCAACTACATCTAATCCACAACCCTAATCCTAACCCTTACCCAAAACCTAACTCTAATCCAAACCCTAATCCTAAATGTATGCCAAATCCTATCCCTAAAACAACCCTGAACCTAAACCTAAACCTAAACCTAACCCTAACCCTAACCCCAACACTAACATTAGGCCTAAATTTAACACTAACCAATACTGTAAACATAACCCTGAAACTAATCCTAACTATAATCCTATTCACAAGCCTAAACCTATCCCTAACTCTAACCTTAACTCTAACCCTAACCCTGAATCTAACTCTAAACCTAACCCTAACCAAAACCATAATACTAACTCTAACCCTAAAACTAACCCTAAACCCTCACAGAATCCCTAAACATAACTCTAAACCTAATCAAAACCTTAAACCTAACCCTAATGCTAACCATAAACCTATCTCTAACCGAAATCATAACCAAAATCCCAACCTTATTCTTAATCCTAACCCTAACCCTGACTGTACCCTTATAAATAATCCTAAGCCTAACTCTAAACCTGAACCTAAACCTTCCCCTAACTCTAACCCTAAACTCCATCTAATCCACAACCCTAATCCTAACCCTAACACTTACCCTAAAGCTAACTCTAATCCAAACCCTAACACTAAATTTATGCCAAATCCTAACCCTATCACAATCCTAAACCTAAACCTAAACCTGAATCTAACCCTAACCCTAACACTAAACCTAACACTAACATTAGGCCTAAATTTAACACTAACCAATACTGTAAACCTAGCCCTGAAACTAACCCTAACTATAAACCTATTCACATGTCTAAACCTATCCTTAACCTTAACCATAACTCTAATCCTAACCCTGAATCTAACCCTAACCCTAACACTAAACAAAACCATAATACTAACTCTAACCCTAAAACTAACCCTAAACCCTAACAGAATTCCCAAACATCTCTATAACTAATCATAACTTTAAACCTAACCCTAAAACTATCTCTAACCAAAATCATAACGAAAATCCTAACCTCAATCCTAACCTTAACCGTGACCCTACCATTATCCATATTCCTAAGCCTAACTCTAAACCCAAACGTAAACCTTTCCCTAACTCTAACCCTAAACTACATCTAATCCACAACCCTAATCCTAACCCTAACTCTAACCCTTACCTTAAACCTAACTCTAATCCAAACGGTAACCCTAAACTTATGCGGAATCCTAACCCTAACACAACCCTCACCCTAAACCTAAACTTAACCCTAACCCTAACCATAGACCTAATCTTATCCCAAGCCTAACTCTAACCCTAAGCCTGACTCTAACCCTAAGCCTGTCCTTAACTGTAAATCTAACCCTAACCCTGACCCTAAACCCAAACCCAAACCTAACCATAAATGAAACCCTAACTTTAATCCAAAACTGAAACACATCCCTAACCCTAATCCTAAACTTAGCCCTAACCTAACCCTAACCCTTATCTTAACACTAAAACTCACTCTTTATAATGATAACCCTAAAACTAATGTGAACCAAAACCCTGATGCTAGACCAAAATCGAACACAAACCCTAAACCTAACCCTAACTAAACCTACTAACTCTAAGCATAACCCTGAACATAAACCTCGTTCTAAACCTAACTGTAAGCCCAAACCTTATCTTAACATGAAACCTAACTGTAAACCTATCCCTAACCTTAAACCTAAATTAATCCCAAAACTAACCATAAACCTAAAGCTAACGCTAACCCAAACTCTGAAATTAACTTTAGCCCTAAAACTATCCTTGAGCCTCCATCTAGTCCTAAACCTAATTCTAACCCTAACCCTAACCATGACACAAACCCTCACTTTAACCATATCCCTGACCCTAAACTAATCCCTAACAATAACTCTACCATAAATCGAATACTGAAACCAACTCTTCCACTAATCCTAACATTAATCTAACCCCAACCCTAAAACTACCCTTAAACCAAACCCTAACCCTAAGCAAAAACTTAACCCTAAGCCTAAACTTAACTATACCATAACACTTACCTAACCCTAATCTAAATCCAAACCTAGTCGTAAACCTAACCATAACCCTATTCTTAACCATAACCATAACCCTAACCTTAAAGTTAAACCTAACCCTATCCGAAACACTAACCTTAACCTAATCCTATCCCTAACCCTACCCAAGGCCAAACCCTAACAATAACCATGACACTAACCCTAACAGTATCCTACCTAACCTTAACTCTAAACATAACACTTACACCAACCTTAACCCTAAACTAAGCCTAATCCTAAACCTATACCTAAACCTAAACTTAAACCCAAACCTAACCTTAAACCTTATCATAACACTACCACCATAATCCTAATACTAAACATAACACTAATCCTAACCCTAATCCTAAACATAATTCTAAACCTATCCCTAACTCTAACAATAATCCTAACTATAACACTAAACACAACCCTAACACTAATGTCAATCCTAAAATTAACCCTAAATCTAAACATAACCCTAACCCTAACCCTAAACTTAACCTGACCCTAAACCTAACCCAAAGCCAAAACTACATGCAAACCCGAATGCTAATCATAACCCTAATCCTAACCTTTACCCCAACCCTAACTCTAACGCTACCCTATCCCTAACCCTAACCCTAATCTTAAACCTAAACCTAACATTAAAATTCCCTTAACCCTAACCCTAACTTAATCTTTACTTTTACCTTAACCATAACACTATCCTTAACCCTAACCCTAAAACTAACCCTGAGCCTAACCCTAATCCTACACCTACCTCTAACCCTAATATAACACTAACACTTATCCTAACACTCATCATAACACTAACCCTAAGTGGCCTTAACACTAACCCTATAGAATCCCTAACTCCAACCATATTCCTAAACCTAACCCAAATCCTAAACCTAACCTAACTCTAAACCCAAATTTAAACCTAACCCTAAGTGTAATCCTAACCCTAATTTTAACCTAACCCTAATCCTAGCCCTAACCCAAAGCCAAAATCTATCCATAACCCTAATCCTAACCCAATACCTAAACCTCATCTTAACTCTAAACCTAAATTTAACCCTAACCATAACCATAACACTAACCCTAGCTTTAGCTTAACCTTAATCCTAACCGTAACCCAAAGCTAAATCCTAATCATAACCCTAATCATAACACCAACCCTACTGAAAGCCTAATTCTAATGCTAACCCTAATCCTAACCCTAATCCTAACCTAACTCAAACTCTAAACCTATCTGAAAACCTAACACTAACCCCAATCCACCCCAACCCTAACTCTATTTAAAATTTTATTTTTATTTTTATTTTTTATTTTACGTGTATGCATGTATTGCCTACATGTATGGAAGTGCACCCGTGTCCTGCAATGCCCTCAGCATTCAGAAGAGGCTGTTGAACCCCTGGGAGCGCAGTTATGGACAGTTGTAAGCTGCTATGTGGGTGCTGGAATTCGAACCCTTGTCTTCTTCAATAACAATCAGTGTTTTTAACCACTGAACCATCTCTCCAGCCACAAACACTAACTCTAACCTAACCCTAATCCTAACCCTATCCCTAAACCTAACCATAATTCTAACTGTAATACTAAACATAATGCTAAACTTATCCCTAAAGCAAACCTAACACTAAACCTGACCCTAACTTTAACCACCACCTTAACCCAAATCATAAGCCTAACCTAACCCTAACACTTAACTTAATGCTACCCCTAACCCTAATCCTAACCATGAACCTATTTGTAACCTTAAGCTTAATCCTAACCCTAACTCAAACCCTAAACGTAAATATAACCCCAAACCTATCTGTACCTTATCCATTACCGAAACCCTAACCCTAAAGCTAATTGTAACCCTAATCCTAAAAATAACTCAGAATATAACGTAACCCTAATCCTAACACTAAACCTATAACAAACTCTAACCATAACTGGAATAGTAAACCTTACCGAAACCCTAAACTTAACTGTAACCCTAACGCTAATGCTAACCTTACCATAAACCTGTCCCTAACCATATCCCTAACCCTACTCCTAAACCTAATCCTAACCCTAACCTTAAACCTAAACATAACAGTAACCTAACCCTAACCTAACCTCAACCCTAGCCCTTACAATGAACTTCACCCTAACCCTAACCCTAACCATGACACTGAAACTAGCCTTATCCCTAACCCTAAACCTAAACCTGAACCTATCCCTAATCTTAACAGTAACCTTAAACCTAACACTAAATGTAACCAAAACCCTAAACTTAAACCTATCCTTAAGTGTAACCATAAAAGTAATTGAAATCTAACGCCATCCCTAAACCTACCTCTAACCCTAACTCTATTCTTAACGCTAACCCTAACCTTAACCATAATGCTAACCCTAACGCTAAGCCTAATCCAAAACTTAACTCTAACCCTAAACCTAAGCAAAACCATAAGCCTAACCCTAACATAACACTAAATAAAACCCTAACCCTATACCACACCCTAACCCTAACTCTAGCCCTAACCTTAATCCTTACTGTAATCTTACAATGAAACCAACCCTAACCTTAACCTAATCGTAAATCAAATCTAAATCCACCCCTAAGCTTAAACATAATCTTAACCGTAACCCTAAAACAAACCCTAATGCTAATGGTAGCCCTAACCATTAACCTATCCCAAACATTAAACATTATCTTAACCATAACCTAACCCTAAACCTAAATCTAAATGCAACCCTCCCACTAAACTTAAACCTAAACCTAACCCTAACCCTATCCCTAGCACTAGCACAAGCCCTAACCATTAACCTATCCCAAACATTAAACATTATCTTAACCATAACCTAACCCTAAACCTAAATCTAAATGCAACCCTCCCACTAAACTTAAACCTAAACCTATGAGTAACCCATATCCCAATGCTACCCTAAACTGAACCTTAAAACTTACCATAACACTAACCCTAAACCTAACCCGAACCCTAAACTAACCTATCCATAAACTTTACCCTAATCTTAACCCTCAATTTCAGCCTAACCCTAAACTTAAACGTAATCCTAACACTCACCCTCATCCAAATCTTATCCTATCCCTAATGCCAACCATTTCCTTACCCTAAACCCATCCTTAGGCTTAACCCTAAACCTAACCCTAACCAAAACTCTAACCCTTAACCTGAAAATAACCCTAAACCTTATGCTATCCCTAAACCTAAACCTCAACCTAACCCTAACCCTAAAACTAATCCTAACCCTGATCTTAAAGCACACCCTAATGCTAACAGTAACCCTACTTATCCATAACCCTAACCATAATGCTAACCATAACCCTAAGCCTAAACCTATGCCTAACCCATATTCTAATGCTAACACTAACCATAACCCTAAAACTAAACCTTACCCTAACCCTAAACCTAACCTTAACCCTAGCCCTAACCTGAATCCTAATACTAAACTACTCAAGACAGTAACCCTAACCCTAACCCTAACCCTAACCATATCCCTGGCCCTAACCCTTACCATAAAATTATCCCTAACCTGAACCATAACCCTAACCCTAACTCAAAAACTAACACAAACCCTAACAGTATGCTAACCCTCACAGTAACCCTTAACCTAACCCTAAAACTTTCATAACCCTAATCCTAACCTCAACCCTAACACTAACACTAAACTTAATAATTCTAATATTAACACTCAACCTAACCATAAACCTAACCCTTACCCTAAACCTAATCTAACACCAACCCTAACCCTAACCCTAATCCTAAATCTAATCTTAACCCTAAGATTAACCCTAACCCAAAACTAACCCTAACCCCAGCCCTAACTCTAAATTTAAACCTAACAATAAGCATAAGCCAAACAGCAACCTTAACCTAACACTATCCCTAAACCTATCCCTAACCCCAGCTCTACTGTTAATCCAAACCCTAACCCTGACCCTAACGCTCACTGTAACCCTAATCCTAACCAAACCCTAACCGTATAACCTTCCATAACCCTACTTCTAACTCCAAACATTATCCTAACCCTAAACCGAACTGTAACCCTAACCCTAACCCACAACCTAACCATAAATCTAACTTTACCCCAACCCTAATCTAACCACAACCCTAACACTAAATCTATTCCTAAACCTAATCTTACTCGTAACATTAACTCTAATGCTAAACCTAAACCTAAACTTAAATATCATCCTAACACTAATGCTAACCATAATCATAACCATAAACATAACCCTAACTCTAACCCTTGCCTTAACCCTACCCCAACACTAACCCGAACTCTAACAATAAAACTAACAATAAACTTAAACCTAACCCTAAGCATAATGTTAACAGTAACCATAAGCTAACACTATCCCTTAATCTATTCCCAACCCTAACTCTATCCTTTACCCTAATGCTAAATGTAACCCTAGCAGTAACCTTAAACTAACGCTAGCCCTAAACCTACCTCTAACCCTAACTCTATTCTTACACTAACCCTAATCCTAATCATAATGCTAACCCTAACACTAAACCAAACCCATACCCTAAAACTAAATCTAAACATAAATCTAAGCCTTACCCTAACCACAACCCAAAATAAAACCCTATCCCTATCTACACCATAATTCTAACCCTAGCTCTAACCCTAACCCTAACCCTAACCTAATGATAACCCAACTCTAAAACTTACCCTAACCCTAACCTTAACTCTAACTCTAAATCTTACCCGAACCCTAAATCTAACCCTAACTCTAATCCTAAAAGTATCCTTAACCTAACTCTAATACCAACACTAAACGTAACCCTAACCCTAACCCTCACCCCCATACTAGCCCTAACCATAACCCTAACACTGAATCTAACCCTAACCCTAACCATAAACATAAACATAAACCTATTGCTAAACCTAACGGTAAACCTAATATAACCCTAAATATAACCCTAAAATTAAACCTAACCCATAATTAAACCTAACCCTTAATGTACCCCTAACAGTAACCTTAACCTAAAACTATCATTAAGTCTATCCCTATCCTAACTCTATGTTAACCCTAACCCTATGCATAATCCTAGTTGTAACCTTAACCTAACAATACAACTAAACCTATCCCTGACCATAACTCTGTCCTTAACATTAACCCTAACCCTAACCCTAAACCCAAACCTAACCCTAACCCTACCCTAAAGTTTTCATTCATTCCAAACCTTATCCTAACCCTAAAACTTGCAATAAAGCTAAACAAAACCTTAAACCTAAACATAAATCTATCCATAGCCTTAACCCTAAACCTAAAACTAACCCTAACCGTAACTGTAAACCTTACCCTACTCCTGAACCTCACCCAAAACTAACCTTAATGCTAAATGTAAACCTAATTCTCACACTGAACCTCACCCTAACCAGAAACCTAACCCTATACTGAAACTAAACTTAACCTTAACTATAACCCTAACAGTAAACTTAAACCCATCCCTAACCCTAACAGTAACCTAACCTTAATCCTAATTGTAACCCTAACCCGCATATTAACCACTAATTGAAACCTGACCATAAGCATATCCCTAGCAGTAATCTTAGCCTAACAGTATCCCTAAACCAATCGCTTAACCTAACTCAATTCTTAACCCTAACGCTAAGCATAATTCTTGCAGTAACCTTAGCCTGACACTATCCATAAACCTATCCCCAACCCTATGTCTATCCTTAACCCTAGCCCTAAGCATAACCATAATCATAATCCTAAACCCAAATCTAACCCTAATACTAACCCTAGACTTACACCTCACAATAAGCATAACCAAAACAGCAAATTTAACACTATACTTAAACCTGTCCCTAACACTAACTCTATTCTTAACTCCAACCCTAAGTGTAACTCGAGCAATATCCTTAACCAAACACTATCCCTAAACCTATCCCTAACCCTAAGTTTATCCTTAATCTTACTCCTAACCCTAACCATAACCCTAAACCTAACTCTAATCCTAACCTTAACCTTAACCCTAAACTCAAACCTAACAGGAAGCCTAACCCTAACAATAAATTTAACCTAACACTATCCCTAAACCTATCCCTAATGCTAATGCTATTCTTAAACCTAAACAAGCCCTAATTCAAATCCTAAACCTAAACGTAATCCTAAACCTAACCCTAACTGTAGTCATAATTCTAACACTAAAAAAAACCACTAACACTAACCCTAATCCTAAACCTAACCCTAACCCTAAACATAACCCTAACCCTAATCAACACCCTAAACCTAATGCTAACCCTAACTCTAACTTAACCCTAACCCCAAACTAAAAGTAATCCTAACCATAAACCTTAACATAAACAAAACCCTAAGCCTAACCTGAAAGAGAAACATAAACAATCCTAAAACTAATCCCAGCCCTATCCCTAACCCTATCGCTAAGCCTATCCTTAACCATAACCCTTACACTAACCTGAACCAGAACCCTATCTCCAAACCAGTCCTTAATCCTAACCCTAACCTTAACCATAACCTAAATCCTACACAAACCTACCACTCACTCTAAACCTTACCTGTAACCCTAAACCTAACTCTTACACTAAACTTAAACCAAACCCTGACCTTACCCAAATCCTTACCCAAATCCTAACCCAAAACTAAGCCTAATTCTAACCCTAACACTCACCGTAACCCTAATCCTAACCCTAGCCATAAACTTTTCCCTAACTCTAACCCTAACCCAAATCCAAAACCCAAACCTATCCCTAACACTAACCTTAACTGTAACCCTAAAATTAAACCCATTTCTAACCCTAAACCTAACCTTAACCCTAACCCTAACCATAACTCAAACACTATTTATAATCTTATCTCTAACACTAAACCTAATCTAACCCTAACCCCAATCCTAAACCTAACCCTAACCCTGACCCTATAAGTTACTCTAATTCTAAACCTAACAATAAACTTACCTTCGATACAACCTTAACCCAGAGACTAGATCTAATCTTAACCTTAAACATAACTCTAAGCCAACACTAACCCTGACCTAACTCTAGCCCTGACACTAACAATAACATGAACCCTAACCTAAACCTAATCCTAACTCTAACCCTAGCTATAACAATAACCATAACAAAACCCTAACTGTAACAATCACCCTAACCGAACCCTAAGCCTAACCTAACCCTAACCCTAAACCTAATGTTACCCCAACCCTAAAACTAACGCTAATCATATGCATAAGCTTATCCTTAGCCCTAACCCTCACCCTAATGATAAACGTATAAATACCCCTAATCCTAACTTTACCTTAACCCTTATGCTAACACTAACCCTAATGCTAATAGTAATCCTAAAACTAAACGTAACCCAAAACATAATGGTAACCTTATCCTAATATTAACCTATCCCAAACTGTAAACTTAATTGTAACCCTTACCCACACCTTAAACCTTACCATAACTTTAAAGCTAATGCTAATATTACCATAAACCTGTCCTTAAACCTATTCCTTACCATATCCTTAACCCTAAACTTTACCCTACACCTAAACCTCACCCTAACCTTAACCCTAACCCTAAACTTAAAACTAACCTAATCCTAACTTAATGTTAACCCTAGCCCTAACAATGAACTGCACCCTAACCCTAACTCTAACACGGAAACTAACCTTATCCCTAACCCTAAACCAAACCTAATCCTAACATTAACCCTAAATCTAACACTAAATATAACCCTAACCCTAAACCTAACTCTAAACTTAAACTTAACCCTAAGCATAATCATAACAGTAACCGAAACTTAACATGATCCATAAACCTTCCCCTAACCCTAACTCTATTCTTAATAAAACCTTAACCCTAACCCTAACTCTAACACTAAACCTAAGCCTAAACTTAAGCGTAAACCTAAACAAAACCCTAAAGCTCTCCCACACCTTAACATAGCCCAAGCCCTAATCCTAACTCTAACCTAACACTAACCCAACCCAAAACCTAACCCTAACCAAACCCTAACCTGAAACAGAACCCTAAACATAGCACTAACCCTCACCTCAACCCTAACCCTAATCATGCCCTAAACTTATTCACCCTAAACCTTACCCTAATCTGAACTCTAAAACTTACACTAAACCTAAGTCAAACCCTAACACTAATTCTCACCCTAATCCTAAAGTATGCCTAACACTCATCATAGCCCTGACTCTAACCCTAACCATAATCTTAACCCTCAACCTATAGCTAACCATAGCCCTAACTGTAACCCTAACCATAATTCTAATTCTAACTCTACACCTAACCGTAACAGTAACCGAACCGTACCTGAAAACTCACCCTAACCCTCACCCTAACCCTAACCCTAGCCCTAACCCTCATCCTAAATCTAACCCTAACACTAACACTAAAACTAACCATAACCCTAACCCTAAATATAAAATTAAACCTATACCATTACCATAACCATAACCCTAAATGTAAACCTAAACCTAAACCTATCCCAAAGTGTAACCCTAAAAGTAATCTTAACCTAACACAATCCCTCAACCTATTCTTACCCCTAACTCTCTCCTTAACCCTAACCCTAAGTGTAACACTATCAGTAACCTTAATCTAACAGTATCCTTTAACCTATCCCTAACCCTAACTCTATCCTTAACCCTGAACCTAACCCTATCCTTAACCCTAACCCTAACCCTAAACTTAAACCATACAAGCATAGTCCTAATGGTAAACTTAACCTAATACTATCCCTAAAACTACCCATAACCCTAAATCTATTCTTAACCCTAACCCTAATCCTGACCATAACCCTAACCCTAAACCTAACACTAATCCTAATCCTAAATGAAACCCTAACCCAATCCCACACCCTAACCTTTGCCCTAAGCCTAAGGCAAACCTAACCCTAACCCAACACCAACCAAACCCTAAACCTAACTCTAACCCTAAACCTTTCCCTAAACCTAACCTGAAACAGAGCCCTAAACATAACACTAACCCTAAAACAGGCTCTAACCCTAACCCTACCTTAAACTTATCATTCACCGTAAACCTTACCCTAATCCTATCCATAAAACTTACACTAAACCTAAACCAGTCCCTAACCCTAACCCTAACCCTAACTCTAACCCTAACACTAAATGAAAGCTAACCCTAACCCTAAACTTGACCTCTAACCACACCCTCCTCCTAACCTTAACCTAACCATAACCCTAACCCTAATCCTAACCAAAACTTACCCTTAACATGAAACCTAACTGTAACCTTAATGGAAACCTTAATTCTAACCCTAAACCTAACCATAAACCTAATGGTGACCCAAGCACTTACCCTATCCCTAACCCTCTACTTAACCCTAACACTAAACCTAAATCTAACTTTAACCCTAAACCTATCCTACCCCAACCGTAACCCTAAATCTAACCCTAAATGTAACTTTAAAAGTAATCCTAACATTTACCCTAACACTAGCCCTAACACTAACCCACACCTTAATCTGACTCTGACCGTAATCCAATCACTTGCCAAACCATAACCCTAACCCTAACCCTAACAGTAACTTTAACCCATACCCTAACCTAATCCCTTAGCCTAACCTAACATAACCCTAAACCTAACATTACCCCAAACCCCAACCTAAACCTAAAACTACCCTAACTTTAACCTTAACCCTAACCTGAACCCTAAACATAAATATACCGCTAAAGCTAAACCTACCCTAAACATTCCCTAACCCTAACTCTAATGCTAACCCAACCCTAATCCTAAAACTAACCCAAACCATAACAGTAACCCTAACCCTAAAACTCAAACTATCCCATACCCTAACAATAACTGTAGCCTAAACCATAAAACTAACCGTAACTCTAACCCTAACATTAACCCTAACCATAAACTTATCCCTAACCCTAAGCCTCATCCTAACTCTAACTCTAAACCTAACTTTACTCCTAAACCTAAGCTTAATCCTAACCTTAAACCTAACCATAATCCTAACCAAACCCTAATCCTCAACTTCACCCTACCATCACCCTAATCCTCACCTTCACCCTCATGCTCACCCTCACCCTCACCCTGACCCTAACCGTAATAATTAAACTAGTCCTAACCCTAAATGTAAACCTAATCCTATCTCTAACACTAATAATAATCCTAACCCTAACCCTAAATATAATCCTACCACTAAAACTAACCCTTAACTTTAACCTAACCCTACCTGAATCCTGAACAGTAACCTTAACCTAAAACTATCCCTAATCCTATCCCTAAACCTAACTCTGTCCTTAAGCCATAACCATAAGCATAGCCCTACCAGTAACCTTAACCTAACTCTATCCCTAATCATATCCCTAACCCTAACCTCAATCCTAAATCTAAAACAAACCATAAAAGTAACCTTAAACCTAACACTGAACCTATTCCAAAGCCTAAACTTTACCCTAACCCAAACCCTAAGCCTAAGAGTAACACTTACCCAAATGCTAACCCTAAACGTTACCTTGAACATAACCCTAACCGTAATCCTTGCAAAAACCCCAGCCCCCAAACTAACCTCAACACTAACCTAACCCTAACCCTAATCAAAATGTAAGACTACCTCTCACCCTAAATTCAACCCTAATTCTAACCTTATCCTAACATTAAATCTAATGTTACCCCTAACTCTAATACTAACCCTAACCCTATCCCTAACCTTAAGCCTCAACCCTACCCTAAACATTAACCCTAAATGTAAACATACCCTGACACTAATCCTACCCTAACTTTTACTGTACCCTAACCTTAATGGTACCCCAAACCCTAACCCTAACCCTAACCCTAACCATCACCCTAACCCTAACTCTAACTTTACCCTACTCATAAACCTAAGTCTAACCCTAACCCTAATCCTAACTCCAAGCTTAACCCTAACCCTAACCCTAATCCTAACTCCAAGCTTAACCCTAACCCTAACCCTAATCCTAACTCCAAGCTTAACCCTAACCCTAACCCTAATCCTAACTCCAAGCTTAACCCTAACCCTAACCCTAATCCTAACTCCAAGCTTAACCCTAACCCTAACCCTAATCCTAACTCCAAGCTTAACCCTAACCCTAACCCTAATCCTAACTCCAAGCTTAACCCTAACCCTAACCCTAATCCTAACTCCAAGCTTAACCCTAACCCTAACCCTAATCCTAACTCCAAGCTTAACCCTAACCCTAACCCTAATCCTAACTCCAAGCTTAACCCTAACCCTAACCCTAATCCTAACTCCAAGCTTAACCCTAACCCTAACCCTAATCCTAACTCCAAGCTTAACCCTAACCCTAACCCTAATCCTAACTCCAAGCTTAACCCTAACCCTAACCCTAATCCTAACTCCAAGCTTAACCCTAACCCTAACCATCACCCTAACCCTAACTCTAACTTTACCCTACTCATAAACCTAAGTCTAACCCTAACCCTAATCCTAACTCCAAGCTTAACCCTAACCCTAACCCTCACCCTCAACTTCACCCTCACCCTAATACTAACACTAAACCTAACACTTATACCTACCCTAACCTTAACCCTAACATTAAAACTAAAACTATCCCTCATTCTAACTGTAACCCTTGTCCTAACCGTAATATAACACTAAACCTACTCCTAATTCTAACTATAAGTCTAAAATTATCCCTAACCCCAACCCGAATCCTAACCCTATCCCAGTCCCTGAAACTAACTCTATCCCTAACTTAACCCTAACCAAACCGTAACCAGACCCTATACCATACACTACACCTAAACCTAACACGAACCCTAACCCTAATTCTGATCTAACTCTAATCCTAAACCTCATCCTTATCCTAAACCTAACCCTAAACCTAATTAATCCTAACCCTAAAAAAATTCAAAAATAAAACTAACCCTATAAGAAACCCTAACTCTGAGTTTAACCTAACCTTAAATCTATCATTAACCCTAACACAATCGGTGAAACCTTACCCAAATCCTAAATTTAATCCTAACACTAACCCTAATCCTAATGCTAACCCTAATCCTAACCCTGAAACCATGCCCTAAACCTAACCCTAGGTCTAACCCTAACCCAAAACCTAATTAAACCCTAACTCTATCCCCAAACATAAACCTAACCCTAGGTCTAACCCTAACCCAAAACCTAAGGAAACCCTAACTCTATCCCCAAATATAACCCTAATGTTAACCTAACCATAACCCTAACCCTAAACCTAAACCTAACACTAATCTTAACACAAACTCAAACTGAAAACCTAATCCTAAACCTAACCTTAACCCTAATTCTAACCCTACTCGAAACCTAACCCTAACCATAACCCTAACTCTATACTTAATCCAAACAATAAACAACCTCAATCCTAACCCAGATCATAAACCTAATATAACCCAAACCCTACCCCAACCATAATCCTGATATTAACCCTAACCCTAAACCTGAAACTAATTCTAACCCTAACTGTTAATCCATCCCTAATCTGATTCCTAACCCTAATCCTAACAATAACCCTAACCCTAACACTGAAACTATCACTAACCCTAGCTCTAGTCCTAAAGGTAAACCTATCCTTAAACCTAACCCTATCCATACCCCTAACCCTGACCTTTCTCTAAACCTTACCCTAACCATGATACTATTACTAACACTAACCTTAAACACAACTCTAACCTATGCCTCACCCTAACCATAACCCTAACTGTAACCCTAACCATAAGAGTAACTCTAAACCTAACCCCAATTCTAACCCTAATCCTACACCTAACTCTTACCCTAACCCTAACCATAATTGAAAACATAGTCCTAGTGCTAAACTTAAAAATACTCCAACCCTGATCCTACTATAACACATACATTTCCCCTAACTCTAAAGCTAACCTAAATCTAGCCTTATCCCTAACCCTAACCATAACCCTAACCATAACCATAACCATAACCATAACCATAAGTCTAACCCTACCCTAACCATAAGCCTAACCTTAACCCTAACCTGAACAGAACCCTAAACCTAAATGTATCCATAACACTACCCTAACCCTAAAATTATCCCTAACTCTATCCTTACTCTAACCCTTATCCAAACCCTCACCCTAACACTAAATCAGGCCCTAAACTTAACACTAAAATTATCCCTAACCCTAACCATAACCCTAAACCTACCTTAAACTTATCACTCACCTCAAACCTTACTCTAAAGCTAACCCTAAAACGTACACTAAACAAAAACCAACCCCTAAGCCTAAACCCAATGAAACTGTAAACTTACCCCAAACCTATCTAACCCTATCCTTAACAACCCTAAACCTAACCCGAATGTTAACCCTAACACTAAACCTAAAACTAAATCAAAACATAACAGCAACCCTAACCCTAACATTAAACCTATCCCAAACTGGAATGGTAACTATAGACCTAACCCTAACTAATTCCTAAACCTAAACATAACCTGAAATATAGTCCTCACTTTACTCATAAACCTATCCCTAACCTTAACCATAACCCTCACTGTAACAATAAACCTTATCTTACTCTTAAACCTAACCATAGCCCTGAACATAAACCTAACCCTAACATAACACTAAAACTAACCCACATTCACCCTAACCCTAACCCTAACTGTAAATATAATCCTATCCATAAAACTAACTGTAACCTTAACCCTAACCCTAAATATAACCGTAAAACGTACCCTAAGCTTAATCCTAACCCTGAGTATAACCATAACAGTAACATTAACCTAATACTAGCTCTAAACCTATCCATAACCCTAACTCTAAACTTAACACTAACCCTAGCATGCCCCTAGCAGTAACCTTAACCTAACACTGTTCTTAAACCTATCTCTAACCCTAACCCAATGCTTAAGCCTAAGCCTAAGCCTAAGCCAAGGCCTAAACCTAACCCTAAGCCTAACCTTAAACTTAAGCCTACCAACAATCATAATCCTAACAGTAAGGTTAACCTACCACTATACATAAACCTATCCCTAACCGTAACTATATTCTTATCCCTAACCCTAATAAACCTAACCCTAACCCTTACCATAACCCAAACCCTAAACCTTACCTTAACCCTAACCTTAATCATAAACCTAAACATAACCCTAATCCTATCCCACACCCTATTGCTAACCCTAGCTTAACCCTAACCCTAACCATTACCTAACCTTCACACAACCCTAGGCCTAACCCTAACTGTGAAACTAACCCCAAACCTAAACCTAACAGAAAGCCTAACTATAACCAGAATCAAGTCCCTAAACCTAAACTTAACTCTAAACCTGAAACTACATCTAACCCTAAACCTAACAGTAATCCTAAACATAACCCTAACTTTAAACCTATCCATAACCCTAATCTTAACCCTCATGCTAACCCCAACCCTAACCATAACTGTAATCTGATCCCTAACTCTATACCTAGCCCTAACACTAAACCAAACCCTAATCTGAAACCTAAACGTAACCTTAACCCTAACGCTAACTCTAAACTTCACCTTAATCATAACCCTAACCCTAACCATTGTCTTAATAGTAGCCTTAACACTAACCCAAAGCCTAACCCTAACCCTAACCCTAACCCTAAACTAATGCTAACCATAACCGTATCCCTAACTGTAAACATGAACCTATTCCAAAACCTAACTTTAACCCTGACTGAAACCCTAACCCTAACTCTAAACCTAACCCTAATCCTAAGCCCCAAACTAAACCTAAATTTATCCCTAACCCTAAATCTAACCACAAACCTTACCCTACACATAAACATAACCCTAATCCTAACCCTAACCCTAGCCTAACCCTAAACTAACACTAACCCTAACCCTAGCCTAACCGCAACCCTAAACCTAGCCCTAAACCTCACCCTAACCCTAGCCCCCAAACTAACCCTAACCCCAAACCTATATCTAAACCTACCACAACCTGTACTCCTACCCCTAACCTTGAAACTTACCCTATATCTAAACATAACCCGACTCCTAACCCTACCCTAACCCTGCCCCTAACCCTAACCATAACCCTAACCCTAATCCTAACCCTAAAACTAAACCTAATCCTAAACCTCATCCTAACCCTCACCCTAACCCAAATCCTAAACACAATCCTAATGCTAACCCTAACCCTAATCCTAGCCCTAGCCCTAACCATAACCATAACCATAACCATAATCAAAACACTAACGGTTGCTATATAACAATGTTCATTCTAATGTGTATGTAAAAAGGCTGTGATATGGGTGTCACCCAAACTCTAAGCCTAAACCTAACCATATCCCTAATACTAACCCTAAATCTAAAACTAACACAATCTGCAATTCTATTCTAAAACAAAATCTTAAATATAACCTTAACCCTACCCCAACCCTAACCCTAAGCCTAACCCTAACCCTAACACAATCCCTAACACTAACCTGAAACTTAACGTAGCACTAACCCGACCCAACAATAATCTAACCGTAACCTGAACACTAACCCTAACCCTAACCTTAAACCTACCTCAACCTAAACCTATACTTAACCCTAAACCTAACCTTAACACTATTCCTTAAACTCACAAACCCCAACCGCAACCCTAATCATTAGCCTCTACATAACCCTAACACTAACTGTAACTCTAATGCTTTCCCTAAACCTATTCTTATCTTTAACACTAACCCTAACCTAACCCTAAGACTATCCTAACTCTATTCCTCATCCTAACCCTTACCCAAAACCTAACCCTAAACCTTACAGTAAATCAAAACTAAGCCTTAACTATAACCTTAACCCTAACCCTAACCTAAACACAACCCTAACCCTCACCCTCACCCTAATCTTAACCCTAACCGTAACTCAGCCCTATACCTAACCCTAAATGTAATCCTAACCCTAACCATAACCATAACCCTAACCCTAATCCTAAGCTTAAACATAACTGTAAACCTAACAGTAATCCTAACTCTAAACCTTAACCTTCACCTTAACCTAACAATAAACCTAACCCTAAACTTTACACTACACCTAACCCTATTTCTAACAATAACCCTATACATTTCCCTAACCTTAACCCTAACTCTAATCCTAATCTTAAACTTAACCCTAAACCTTAATTTACTCCTAAAGCTAACCCTAAATATAAACCTAACCTTAACCCTAATTCTAACCCTAACTCCAACACTAACATAACCCTAACCTTAACCTTAATGTAATCCCTACCATAAACACAAGCCTAAACCTAATCCTAACACTAACACTAATACTAACCCTAAAACTAAACTAATCCAATCCCTAATGCTATTCCTGAACAAAACTTTAAATATAACTTTAAAACTAACCCTAACCCTAACCCAAGACCAACCCTAACCCGAACCCTAACCAAACACTAATCCGAATCCCAGATCTAACCTAACCCTAACTTTAACCCTAACACTAACCCTAACCCTAAACCCACCCTGATCCCTAAACATATTCTTGACCCTAACTCTAAACCTTACACTATTCCTAACCCTAAGCTACCCCTAAACCTAACCCTAACATTAGCATTATCCCTGAACCTATCCTTAAGCATAGCGCTAACCCTAACCCTAACCCTGAAATGAGCCCAAACCCTAAACCCAACCCTAATGATAATCTGTACATTCACCCTAACCCCAACACTCACTGAAAAGTTTCCCTAAACGTATCTCTATCCTTAACACTAAACCTAACCCTAAGCCTACCGTAAACCTATTATTCACCTTAAACATTACCCAAACCCTAACTCTGAACTTTACACTAAACCTAAACCAAATCCTGATTCTAACTTTAAACCCATCACTAATCCTAACTGTAACCTAAACCTAAGGCTAACCCTAATCTTCACCCTAACTCTTGCCTTAACTGTAGCCCTAAACTTAACCCTGACCCTAAGCATAACTATAACACTTACTCTCACCCAAACCCTAACCCTAGCCCTATTCCTGTCCCTAACCCAAACCCTAAACCTAATCCTTAAACTAATCCTAAACATAACCCTAAAAATAACCCTAACCCTCACCCTAACACTAATCCTAACCCTAACCCTAAACCGACCCTACACTAAAACTAACCCTAACCCTAAACATAAACAAAAAAATTTCCCTAAACCTAACCCTAAGTCTAACCCTAACCCTAAACTTAAACTTAAACTTCTCCCTAACCCTAAACAGAAACAAAATCCTAACTATAATTCTGAATCCTAAGCCTAAACCTACCCCTAGCCCAAACCCTAACCTCACCCTTAACCCTAACCCTAAACCTAACTGTAACCCTAAGTCTAATCGTAACACAAACCCTAATGTAACCGCAACCCTAACCCGAATCCTAACACTAAACCTATAATTAACAATAACTCTAACCCTAAACATAATCCTAAACCTAACCCTAACCCAAAACTTAATGAAAACCCTAAACCTAAATTGAAAGAGAATACTAAACATAAACCTAATCCTAATCCCAGCCCTAACCTTAAGTCGATCTCTACCTCTAAACCTATCCCTGACCCAAACCTAAAACCTGGACCCTGTCACTAACCCATTCTTTGACCCTAAACCTAACCATAAACCTACACCTAACCATATTCTACCCCTTACCCAATTCTTAACCCTAACCTTAAACCTAACTCTGGAATAAACCCAAACCCTAACCCTATGGCTAACACAAAGCCTATTCCTAACCCTAACCCTAACCCTAAATCTTCACCTAACCAAATCCCAACCCTACCCTAAACCTATCACTCACCCTAACCCTAACACTAACCCTAATCCTAACTCTCAACTTTACCCTAAACCTAAACCAAATGCTAACCCTAACCCTAACCCTAATGGTAAACCTATCCCTAGTCTTCACCCTAACTCAACGCTAAAAGTAACCCACCTCTGATGGGTGTGGTGGCACATGCCTTTAATCCCAGCACTCAGGAAGCAGAGGCAGGTGGAGCTCTGGAGCTCAAGGCCAGCCTGGTCTATATAAGGAGTTCCAGGCCAGATGTGGCTAAAGGAAGACCCAGTCTCAAAAAGACCATAAAAGAAAAAGAAAAAAAAAAGTAACCCACCTCTAACCAAATACCTAATGGTAACACTAACCCTAACCCTAACTCTAACCCTGACCTTAACCTTAACCCTAACCCTAACCCTAACCCTAACTCTAACTGGAAAACTAACAATACCTAACCCTAACCTGAAACAGAATGCTAAACAGAACCCTAAGCCTAACTCCAGCCCTAATCCTAACCCTATCTCTAAACATTTCCTTAATCCTAAATATACCCATAATCCTAACCCAAAAGTTACCCCTATCCAGACTCAATCCTTCACCTTAAAGCTAATCGTGAATCTAACCCAAACCATAACCTATATCTATCCCTAACCCAGTCCTTAACCCTAACCCTAATATTAAATCTAATCCTGAAAATAACCCTAACTCTAACCCTAATCCTAAAACTATTCCTAACCCTAACCCGATGCCTAACCTAAACTTTACCTTAAACCTAAACAAAACACTGCCTTTGCCCTAACACTAAACCTACACATATCCCTAACCCTAACCCTAACCCTAACTGCAACCCTAAAAGTAACCCTAACTCCAACACTAAACCTAACTGTAAATCTAACCCTAAACCTAACCGTGAACTGATGACTGACACTAACACTAACCCTAAGTCTAACACTAACACTAACCCCAACCTTAAACGTAAATCTTATCTTAAATACAACCCTAACTTTAAACATAACTCTAATTCTATCCTAAAACTAGCCCTAACCCTAATCAAAAACCTATCCTTAACCCTCAGTGTAAACCTAACTGTAGGTCTAATCCTAAACCTAACCATAAACTTAACCCTAACTCTAGCCCAAACCCTTACTCTGAACCTATCCGGAGCCATAACACTAGCCCAAACCCTAACGCTAAACAATGCCCTAACTTTAAACCTATCACTAACCCTAACATTAACACAAACAATGAGCTTACCCGAAAACTAAATGTAACCCTCACCTTAATCCTAACCATAAACCTGCCCTAATCCTAACCCTTACCCTTACCCTCACCCTAACCAAAAACCTAAACCTAACCATGAATTTAACCCTAACCCTAACCCTAATAATATCTCTAACCCTAACACTGAAGTTAACCCTAACCCTGAAACGAAACAAACCCAACCCTAACTACAACCTAAGCCTTTCTCTAACTTTATCCCTAACCATAAACCTAAACCTTTCCTTAATCCTAACCCTAACCCTAACAATAAACCTAAATCTAGCCTTAGGGATAACCATAAACATAACTTAAAACATAACCCTAACATTAACCCTTGCCCTAATCCTAGTCCTAACACTAACCTGAACCCAAATGAAACCTAACCAAATGCCTAACCCTAACCTAACCATAATCCTAAACCTAAACCTAACCGATAAGCTAACCCTAACCCAAACACTAAGCTTTACCTAACCCTAACTTGAAATCTAACGTTAGGCCTAACCCTAACCCTAAACTTTGCCCTAACCCTAGCCCTAACACTTACTCAAACCCTAACAAACACTAACTGAAAGACTAACCCTAACCTAACCCTAACCCTAAACCTAAACCTAACCTAAACCTAACCGATAAGCTAACCCTAACCTTAACCTGAACACTAAGCTTTACCTAACCCTAACTTGAAACCTAAAGTTAGTCCTAAACTTAACCCTAACCTTTTCCCTAACCCTAGCCCTAACACTTACCCAAACCCTAACGAACCCTAACTGAAAGACTAACCCTATCCTACCCTAACCCTAAACTTAAACCTAACTGATAAGCTAACCCTAACCTGAACACTAAGCCTTACCTAACCCTAACCTGAAACCTAACATTAGTCCTAACCCTAATCCTAACCCTAAACCTATCCCTAAACTTAACCTTAACCCTAAGCCCCACCATAACACCAACTGTAAACATACCCCTAACACTAATCATCTTCCTAACCCTATCCTTATTCCTAACCCTAACCCTAACCCTAAACTGAAGCCTAACCATAAACCTCAACCATAATCTAACGCTAATCCTAATGCTAACCTAAAACATAACCGTAAACACAACCCTAACCCTGACCCTAACCTTAACCCTAACCCTGTATCTAACCCTCACCCTAACTCGAAACCTTAGCCTAAACTAATCCTAACACTAAACCTAATGTGAGCTCTAATCCTAACTCTAACTCAAAAGCTATTTCTAACCTTAACCTTAACCTTAACCCCAACCCACACATTAACCCTCGCCATAGACAGACTCATGACCCTTACCCTACCCTAACCCTTACCCTAACTCTAACCCTAACATTAACACTAACCCTAACCCTAAAATAAACCCCCAAAATAATCCTGACACTAACCCTATCCCAAACACTCAACCTAAACTTAAACATAACCCTTAACCTAACCCTAATTCTAACACTAAATCTAACTGTAAACCTAACTAACCCTAACTCTACCTCTATCCCTAACCCAATTCTCATCCTTAACCCTAACCCTAAACCTAACCCTAACACTGAACCTAACTGTAATCCTAAACATTATTCTAATCATAACCCTAGACATAACCATAACCGTAACTGTGACCCTAACATTACCAATAGTCCGAACCATAAACCTAACCTAACCCTAACTCTAAAACTTAACCTAACATTAGCCCTTACCTTAACACAAACCCCAACCAATGCCTAACCATAACTCTAAACGTAAAATTAAACCCATTCCTAAACCTAACTTTAACCTTAACCATAACACTAAAACTCATTTTAAACCTACCTGTAAACCTAACCCTAACCCTTACATAACTGGAAACCTTATCCTATCCCTAAAGCTAACATTTACCCTAACCCTAACCCTAACTCTAATCTGAAAACTAAACGCTACCCTTACCTGAACCCTAACCCTAACCCTAAAACTATCCCTAACCCTAACTATAACCCTACCACTAATTCTAACCCTAACCCTAAACATAACCATATCCCTAATCCTAACCCTAACCATAAAACTATCTCTAAGTATATTCTTAAACCTAACCCTAAACCTAACTCTAACCCTAAACCTCACCCTAACCCTAAGCCTAAATATAACCCTCAAGATAAACCTACCATTACCCTACCTCATTCTTAACACTAAACCTAACCATAATGCTAATTCTAGCCTTACCCTAACTCTATTCCTTTTTAAAAATATTTATTTATTTATTTATTTGTTATTTTGATTTTATGTGTATGAGTGTATTGCCTGCTTGTATGTGAGTGCACCCCTGTCGTCCAATGCTGCAGAGGTCAGAAGAGGCTTCAGATTACCCTGGAACTGGAGTTAAGGATGGTTCGTAGCCGCCATGTGAGCCTAAACCTAATCTTAAACATAAATCTAACCCTAAGCATAATCCTAACAGTAACTATACCCTAACCCTAACCCTAACCCTAACCCTAGACCTAACTCAAACCCTAACCCTGTCCCTAACCCAAATCTAACCTTATCCCTAACCATAGCATAACACTTACTAAAACCCTAACTATAACCCTAAAACTGTACTTAATCTTAACCCTAACGCTAACCCTAAATGTCACCTTAAATGTAACTCTAACCTGAACCCTTGCCCTAACCCTAGCCCTTACTCTAACCTGAACCCTAAAGAACCCTAGCCATAACCAGAACACTAACTTAACACAAACCTTAAACCCAACCCTAAAGCTAACCCATGCCCTACCTGAACCCTAAGCCTAACCTAATCCTAACCTGAAATCTTATGTTAGCCCTAACCCTAACCCTAATTGTAAACCTATCTCTAACATTAACCTTAACCATAACCCTCACCTTAACCCTAACTGTAAACATACCTCTAACATTAATGCTACATTAAAACTTACCCTAACCCTAAACCTATCTCTAACCCTAAACCTAACTTTAATCCTAAAATAAACCCAAATCCTGATGGTATATATGACCCTAACCCTAAACCTATCCCAAACCGTAACCCTATACCTAATCCTAACCCTAACTTAACCTTACCCTCACCTAAACCTAACCTTCACTCTAACCCTAATCTAATGCTAACCTTAACCATAATATTCCCCCAAACCTAAAACTAACCCAACTTTCACCCTAACCCTAAATAAGCATAAACCTAACCTTAACCATAAACCTTACCTTAATCCTAACCCCAACCATAACCCTAAGTTGAAACCTAACCATAAACTTAAACCTAACCCTAACTCTAATCTAAGGCCAACCCTAAGCCTAACCCTAAACTTAACCCAAAACCTATCCCTAAAACTTTCCTTAAATCTACCTGTAACAATAAGCTAGCCCTAACCTTAAATATAATCCTAATACTGAACCCAACCCTAACCATAACCCTATCTCTAAACTTATCCTAAACCCTAAACCATGACCCTAAGCCGAAATGGAAACCTATCCCTAACCCAATCCTTAACCTTAAACCTAAACATAAACCGAATACTAACACTAACCCTAACCCTATCCCTAAGCCAATACTTAAACCTAAACCTAACCTTATACCTAAACCTGAAACCATCATAAACCCTAACCCTAAGGCTAATCCTAAACCTATTCCTAATCTGAACCTGAACCCTTTCACTGTAACAAATGCTAACCCTAACCCTAAAGCTAACCGTAACCCTAACCCTAAACTAACCTAAGCCCAAACCTATCATTAAACCCTACCTTAAATCTAACCCAAGCCTAACCCTAGCCCAAACCCTTAATCTAGCTTAAACCAATTCCTAACACGAATCCTAAACCTACCCCTAATCCTCAGCATAAACTTGACTGTAAGCCTAATCCTAATCCACAGCCTAATCTTAACCCTAATTCTAACCATAACCCTTAGCTGATCTTATCCCTAACCCTAACCGTAACCCATACCTTACCATAACCTGACCCTAAACCTAAACCTAACCCTGACCCTAATCCTAACCCTAAACCCAACCTAACCCTAACCCTAACCCTAACACTAACCCTAACCCTAACACTAACACTAACTGTAACCCTCACCCTAACCTTAACCCTGAATCTAACACTAACCCTAACCTTAACCATGATATCCCTTATAATAAGCCTAACCTTAACCCTTACCATGAAACTAACCCAAACCCTAAACTTAACCTAAACCTAAACCTATCCGTAACCCTCACCCTAAACTTATCTCTAAAGCTAACCATAAACCCAACCCTAAACTTAAAGCTAACCATAACCCTAACCATAAACCTGAACCTAACCCTAAACCTAAACTTAAACCTAACCCTGAGTATAATCCTAAGAGTAATCTTAACCTAACACCACCTAACCTTAACCATAACTCAAACCCTAACCCTAACACTAACCCTAACCCTAACCTAACTCTAAGTCTAAACCTAACCATAAAACTAAACCTAACCCCAACCCTAACCCTCAACCTAAACCTAAAGCTAATGCTAATCCTAATGCTAACCCTAAACATTACCTTAAACATAACACTTACCCTAATCTTTGCACTAACCATAGCCATGACATTAACCTGAATACTAATGAACCCTCATCATAACCCTAATCCTAACCTAAACCTAACCCTAAACCTTTCCCTAAACATAATCCTAACCCTCACCCTAAGCCAAACTAAAAGCCTAAGCTAATTCTAACTCAAAACCTAATGTTAGCCCTAACCCTACCCTATCCCTAAACCTATCCCTAACCTTAACCTTAACCCTAAACATCACCTTCACCCTAACTGTAACACACCCTTAACAGTAACCCTAGGCTAATCCTTACCTTAAATGTAACAATAATGCTAACCCTAAATCCAACCCTAATTCTAAAATAAACAAAGTCCTAAAGGTAACCCTTTCCCTAACCCTAAATCTATTCTAAATCATAACAGTATTCCTAACCCTAACCATGAACCTTACTCTAATGCTAAACGTAACCTTAAATCTATCTAACCCTAACCCTAACACTAACCCTAAATATAACCATAACCATAAATATTACTCTACACCTAAACCTAACACTAACTCTAACCCTAACCCTAATCCTTTCCCTAACCATAACCCTAAACCTAACCCTAATGCTAACCCTAACCCTAACCCTAACCGTAAACCTTAACCTACACCTAAACCTTACCCTAACCTAACATTTACCTAACCCTAACCCTAACCCTAATCATAATCTGCGACGGACCAGCCCAGACCAGAGTAGTTCAGTCCGACGGGAGCAGGGTCCCCGAGAGGGTGGACAAGGATTCGGCGAATGACAAACAGACCAACACACAGAAGTTTGGTGAAGGTCTGAGTGTATTTTTGCAGCTGCAAGGTTTGAGATATATACAGCAAAGGCTGCAAAATTTCATTAACTGCATGACTCTTCTGCAGTTAATCACTTTCTAAGATTTTCAGTTCCAGAGATAAAAGTGAAACAGTTTTGCCAACCATCATGTATAGCCAAAACACATTTCCTTATCTTATCAACTTGGTACCAGCCAGAAAATTCCTGCTTTATGATATTGTGGTTTCTACTGCCAGTTTTTATTACGCACTCAGGATTCTGCTTAGCTTTGTGGTTTCAGGTCAGAATGACCTTAAACCACCAAGTACTTTCAATATCAGCTGTACCTGATATTACATTCTTTACTATAATATTCCTTGCTCATTTGTGGTGGGCCATAGGGCTTCTAAGTTATTTTTCTGTTTCATAGGTCCTAAAAAAGTCATCCCATGTTAGGGATCTATGTAACTATCTTTCCAATTCTTAACTACAGTCTGTAGTTGCCTTTTAATGCTCTCTCGTTGATTTTTGTCAAAAGACACTGAGGTGGTCTTGATCTTGACAATTTATCCATGAATTGTAATGAATACCAAGAAACCCTTCTTCCATCTATATTTACCCATCTATGTCCCTCTTCATCATAGGCTCCTGTATATGGTAAAGGCTCATCTGTTGGTTCTGGAAATTTAAACATACTCCCTTTCCCTTTTGGTGGATGCCACAATCTACCTCCCGCTAGGACATAAGCTGGACCAAAAATCAGTCATAACTGTAGGAAGTAACTTCCTATTACTTTCAGTTAGACTTCGAGGGTCTCTCCCTATGACTGGTTGCTCTTCTAGAAATTTATTATTCCCTGGACTTTCAAGCATTAATTCTGCTTGACTACTTCTTGCTGCATCTAAAATGGCTTTCATTAATAGTGATGCATCTGGAGGCAAAGTTGTCTCGGGTGATTGAGTTCCTGAGAACAATTCCTGCATACTAGGATGATTAAAAGATCTCAATAAAGGTAGTGACAGCAGTGTCAAGAACACCAGGTGCTTTCCGGGTCCCCTGAAAGCCCATGGTACAGTGACAGTCAGAAAGACAGTAGCAAGTAAAAGCATGCCAAGTACACAACATGCTTTTTAGCACAGCCAATTCCAAGAGGCACCCTTACTTGAAGTTTCAGCCTTAACCCACGGAGGATCTCATGCAGGCTCCTTTGGAGATGGCGTGACAATAATCCTAACCATAGACATTACCCTACACCTAAACCTAACCCTAACTCGAACCCTAACCCTAAACCTTTCCCTAACCATAGCCCTAACCCTAACCCTAATGCTAACCCTAACTCTAACACTAATCCTAAACCTTAAACTACACCTAAACCTAACCTTAATCTTAACTTTTACCTAACCCTAACCTTAACCATAATACTCCCCCTAAACATAAACCTAACCCTAAACCTCATAAAAACCCCAAACCTAACCCTAACCATTACCATAAACCTAAACCTAAACTTTAATCTAATCCTAACACTATCCTTAACCCAAACCCTCTACTTGTGCCTAACCCTAATTGTAACCCCAACTCTAAGCCTAACCCAAAAGCTAACCCTTAATTTAAACTTAACCCTAAACCTAATCTCACCCCAACCCTAAACTTATCTTTAACCCTAATCATATCCCTAACCCTAACCGTAAAAGTAAGCTAACCCTACCTCTAAAGTTAACCATAACCCTAATGTAAAACTATTCTTAAGCCTAAACATAACCCTAACCATTATCCTAAAACCTAAACCTGAACCTAAACCTAGTCCAAAATCTAACTCAAATCCTAACCCTGAACGTAAAACTAACTGTAACCCTAACGCTAATCCTAACACAAACTCTAATTTCACCCCACCCCAAACCTAACCCTAACCTGAAACCTAACCAAAACCCTAACCCTATTTGGAAAGAGAACCCCAAACATAATCCTAAGAATAATCCCAGCCCTAAACCTAACCCAATCTCTAAACCTGTCCTTATACCTAAACCTACCCCTAAACCCAAACCCAAACCCTATCACTAACCCAATCCTTAACACTAACCCTAACCTTAAGCCTAACCCTGAAACTAACCCAAATTCTAACCCTAATGCTAACCCTAAGCCTCTTCCTAACCCTAACTGTAACTGAAACCTTTCCCTAATCCAAACCCCAACCATAGCCATAAGTTTAACTATAAACATAACCGTAACTGTAACCTTACCCTCAATCTATCACTCACCCTAAAGCAAATGCAACCATAAGTTTCAACATGATCCTAACCCTAAATCAAATGCTAACCCTAACCCTAACCCTACTCCTAAACCTATCCCTAATCTCAAAACTAACTGTAACCCTAAAACGAACACTAAAGGTAACCCTGACCCTAACCCTAACCCTGAACTGATGCCTAAATCTAACTCTAAGTTTAACTGGAAACCGGACCCCTACCCTAAACCTAAACCTTACCTTAAATCTAACCAAAATCCCAATCTAACCCTAACCCTAACTCTAGCCTAACCTAATCCTAACCTGAATCCTAAATCTATCCCTAAACCTTACCATAAACCTAACTGTAATCTTAACCCTAACCATAAACCTAACTTAACCTAACTCTAACCCTCACCCTTAGTCTGACCTAACACTAACCAAAACTCTAACCATAACTATACCATAAACCTAAACCTAAACCCTGACCCTATCCTAACCCTAAAGTGAACTTAACCCTAAACCTATAATTTACCCTCACATTAATCCAAACCCTAACTCTAACCCTGAAACTAACATTAACGTTAACCCTAACCCTAATACTATCCCTAATCCTAACCCTAACCCTGAAATTAACCCTAACCCTAACCCTAACCCAACGATAACCATACCTGAAACACTAACTGTAGGGACTCAGCTTTGCTTTGCTTAGCAGGTGACCTGCTGGCTTCGGGGCAGAGGGTCTGATCGGCGACAGAGTCAAACTCTGGGACCTGTGTCTTCCCAACAGGATGATTTATTTTTGAATTCAGATAGTTTTTATACATCCCAAGGAACTAGCAGTCACGTGGGATATGACAGTCACATACAAAGATTCAGGGTACAAAGAAACAGGATATTTAATCTATTAGTTGGTGCCAGAAGGATTCTTAAACTTTTACACAAGGTTATCAATTCCCATCCAGTAATTTATTGGCCACCATGTTTTCTTTCTTAAAGCTAAAAGCATGGTGAACTTTTAGCTTTTAGCTCAGGAGTAAACCTTTAACCTGGCCTAATCTCTTAGCCAGGGATAGCTGAGTTATTTGTTCAGGACAAGGAGATGAGCTAAGGGTTGTTGACCAAGACGCTTTCCCACAGAGCAGGGAGCCTGCACTTTTATGACCAGGCTGCTTCCTCCTGCCAGCCCAACAGTGTTCTGCAAGGCAGGGATTATCAGAGCCACTGTTTTCAGTGCCCTTCTCTTTTAGCAGAGAATGCAGCCTGGACCTATAAGTTTTAGGCTCACCTCAACCTAGGGCCTGGAATCCTGGTTTCCTACATCTCCTCCCTTTTTCAAAAGTAAGAAGGAAGTGGTCATAGTGGCCACAGTATTATTAATTGAAATTACAATACAGTACATAGCAATTGGAGCTCCCAGAAGAAGAAGTATCCCAATTAATATTGGGCCCAAGAATGGAGTAAGCCATTGGAGCCATTTGGCCAAGGTAAAGAAAATTTAGACATCTTATCAAATTCCTTTTGTAAATCATTAATCTGTTGGTCTATAGTATGTGAAAAAGCAGACAAATTAAAACAACACATTCCTAGAAATTGTTCACATCTCACGTGATTTTTTTAACAGCAGATAGTCTATAGTAGCTCTATTTTGTAGCACAGCAGTTCCTAGTTCTCCCATTTCCTGATTAATTTCTCCTAGTATTTTTGCAGTTATGTTTGCTGTTTTACTAGTTATACAAACGAGTTTAGATATCTCGTTTTGCAATCCAGTTACCAAACCAGGTATGGGGAGTAAAAAGACAGAAGTAACAGCTACAGCTTTTGGGTCAAGTAGCTTCAGAGAATCATCACAGTCTTCAGGTAAAGATCTATGCATTCTTTATATAGGAAGGGTTATTAGCAAAGTTATTGTACGTCCTATAGCACATAATCCTTGATATCCATAAGGCAGTGTTACATAGGTTTCATTATTGCAAAAGAAGTTCCATCCTACTGGCAATTGTTTCCCATGCTTTAAGGTATTATTACAGGTGGTATTGCAGTGTAAGGGAATAAACTTACAATCAAAACACAAGCAGTGATTAACAATAACATGAGATACAGGTAAGTCTTTGACTATCTTATCAACACTTTGTGTTTGACTTTCTATATTGTCCCTAGTTATCTGTTTATAAAGATTCCTATGTACCCCCAATCCTATTAGATTTTTCTTTAACAATCCTGGTATAGAAGGGTCTCCTTGTATACAGAAACTCTGTTTATTATAATCCTTTTGCACAAGACGAACCCATAAATTTCCATTTAAATCATTAGATATGGACAGGCTGGTCCGTTGCAAACATGGTTGATCTAACTAATTCAATATCTCTAAAAAGTTTCTTTTGGTTTTTTACACAGCTATAACTTCCAGTATCTTCTAAGGTCGGTGCCTCTTTAAAAATACTGAAATCATGCTGTTTCTTTAGGCTCTGGTCAGTAGCATTTTTCCAACCTAAAAATCTTCCATCCATTTGGTTGTATATCCTCTGTCCATCCTTTTCCCATATGATGGGTGCAGGTGGCCATGAACGGTTTTGTGTAATACACTTGAGTACTAATTTTGATCCTAAAATAGGTACACCATTAACATTAGTATTGATGACACATATTTCAGCTTGTACACTATTCACAGTCAGTATAGTTAGAACAAAGATAAGAAGAACTTCAGGTTTAGAAATATCTTGGCCCTGGCGTTGTCCCAACTCCTGGGCATCGTTCATCAGGTTCTTAATCATTCCCCAGGTCATAGGAGGCTGCGTCATCTTCTGGCAGGGTCTCCTTTTCTGTTTCCCCAAGGTCAGTGAAGCCATCTTTTCTGTTGGGGCTTCGGTTGAGTGGTCTGGCATATCTGAGTGACACCCATTGGGAGGAAGATTCATTTTCTATGAACCAGCATGACAAGGGGATCTGATCAGCCGAAGGGGGGAGAATTAATCTGTCCACAGTGAAGCAGAGGTCCAAGAGTGTCCCTGTTTCAGGCACCACTTGTAGGGACTCAGGTTTGCTTTGCTTAGCTGGGCCCTACTGCCTTTGGGGCAGAAGGTCTGATTGGCAACAAAGTCAAACTCTGGGACCTGTGTCTTCCCAACAGGAAGAGTTATTTTAGAATTCAGATGGTTTTTATACATCCCAAGGAACTAGCAGTCACGTGGGATATGACAGTCACATACAAAGGTTTAGGGTACAAAGAAACAGGATATTTAGTCTGTTACTTGGCGCCAGAAGGGTTCTTAAACTTTTACTCAAAGTTATCAATGCCCATCCAGTAATTTATTGGCCACAATGTTTTCTTTCTTAAAGATAAGAGCATATTGAACCTTTAGCTTTTATCTCAGGAGTAAACCTTTAAACTGGCCTAATCTCTTAGCCAGGGATAGCTGAGTTATTTATTCTGGACAAGGAGATGAGCTAAGGGTTGTTGACCAAGACGTTTCCCACAGAGCAGGGAGCCTGCACTTTTATGACAGGGCCGCTTCCTCCTGCCAGCCTAACAGTGTTCTGCAGGACAGGGATTATCAGAGCCACTGTTTTCAGTGCCCCTCCCTTTAGCAGAGAATGTAGCCTGTACCTATAAGTTTTAGGCTCACTTCACCCTAGGGCCTGACATCCTGGTTTCCTACAACTAACCCTAACCATAAACCTAACCTTAAACCTACCCCTAACATTAAACTTTACACAAACCTAACTATATCCCTAACTGTAACCTAACCCTAAGTCAATCCCTATCCCTAACTGTAAACCTAACCCTAACCCTAACAGTAAATCTAATCTAAACCTAATCTTCACCCTAACTCTAACCCTAAATGTAATCATAAACATAAACCTAACCCTAAACTTTGCTGTAACCCAGCCCTAACACTAACCTGAACCATGATGGACCCTAACCATAACCCTGACCCTATCCGAACACTGACTCTAAACCTAACCAAAAGCATAACCTAACCCACATGTTAACCTGAACCCTAAGCCTAACCTAAACCAAACAGGAAACCTAATGTTAACCCTAAACCTAACTCTTCTATAAATTTATTCCTGACCTTAACCTTAACCATAAACCTCAGTGTAATTCTAAACCTAAACCTAACCCTAAGCCTTACCTTACACCTAAACCTAACCCTAACCATAACACTAACACTAACCCTCACCCTAAACTTGAACCTTAACCTACACCTAACCCTAACCCTTCCTCTAGAGCTAACTTAAACCACAACCCTAAACATAATCCACCGTAAATCTAACCCTATCTGTAATTCTAACCCTAAGCGTAACCTTAATCCTAAACCTAAACTTAACCGTAATTTTAAACCTAAGCCTAACCCTAATCTAAACCCAGCCCTTGCCCTAACCTTAACCAAAATTCTTAAATCTAACCCTAACCTTAAAAATAAAGCTAACCCTAGGACCTAAACTTAACCCTAAGTTAAGGGTTAAACATATCCCTAAAACTATCCATTACCCTAAACATAACCTTAACTGTAATCCTAAAACCTAAACCAAACCTAATCCTGGCCAAACCCAAATACGAACCCTAACCTTAACCCTGAACCTAACTGAAAACCTTTTGATGACTGTAACCCATACCCTAATCTAATGCAAACACTAACCACAAACTTAACCTGAACCAATCTTAACCCTAAACCTAAACCTAACCCTAACCATAATCACAAGCCTAACCCTAGCCCAAAAGCTAACCAAAAACCTAACGCTAACCTGAAAGAGAACCCAAAACATAACCCTAAGGCTAAATCCAGGCCTAAACCTAGCCCTATCTCTAAACCAATCTTTTATCCTAAACCCATAAACCAAACCACAAACCTATCCTAAGCACATAAACCAAACCATAAACCTATCCATAACCCTCACCCTATCCCTAAGCCTATTCCTAACTCTAACCCTATCCCTAAACCTTTCCCTAAACCAAACCCAAATCTAACACTAAAGGTAACCTTAATGGTAACCCTAACTGTAATCCTACCCTAAATCAGTCATTCACCCTAACCCTAACATTAACTGTATCCCTCAACATTACTCTAAACCTAAAACCAACAATAAACATATCCCTAATCTAACCCTATCCCAACCCTAAAACTAACTGTAAACCAAATCTTAACCCTGAACTGATACCTAATCCTAACCCAAAATCTAACCCTAACCCTAACCCCAAACCTAACCTGAAATATTACTTTAAATCTAAGCCTAATGCTAATACTAACACTAATCCTAGCCTTTACCCTAATCCTAAACCTACCCCTTACCCTCACCATAAACCTAACCGTAAGCCTAAACTTAACCCTAAACCTGACCGGGACACTTTGTCTCACACTAAACCATACCCTGAACATATCCCCAACACTTACCCTAATCCAAACCCTAAACATAAACTTACTCTAAACCTGAACCTAACCCTAACCCTAAACTGAAACCTAAACCTAAACCTAACGTCACCCTCACCATAACCTAAAGGGTAACCCTAACTCTGATTTTAACCCTAACCCCAATACTATCCCTAACCCTAACCCTAAACTTAACCCTAACCTTGAAAGTAACCCAACAACCCTGTCCTAACCCAAAGCCTATCCATAACCCTAACCCTAACCCTAACCCTAAACCTTTCCCTTAATATAACCTAAACCATAACCATAACCCTAAACCTAACAATAACCCTAACCCTATGCCTTCCCAAAACCTATTACTCTATCCCTACTACTAATCTAAACCCAAGCCTAGCCCTACCATGAACCCTAAACATAACCCTAATCTTAAACCTATCCCTAACCCTACATGTAACCCTAATCTTAACCCTAATTCTAACGTTAAAACTAACCATAACCCTAACTGAATCCCTAACTCTAACCCTATTCCTAACCCTACCCTTTTCCTAACCCTAACCCTATCCCTAACTCTAATCCTAACCTTAACCCTATCCCTAATCTCTGCTCTAACGCTGGTCCTAAAACTAACCAGAACCCTCACCTAACCCTAATTGTAACCCAAACCCTAACCTTACTCTAACACTAACCCTAAACATAAAACTAACCCTAACCCTAACACTAACCAGAACCCTATCAGAACGCTTAGGCTAACCTATCCCAAACCTAAACATGACTTGAGCCCTTACCCTAACCCAAAACCTATGCCTAACCTTAACCTTACCCTTAGCCCTCACCCTAACCCTAATCATAAACATACCCCTAACCCTACCCTAACTCATATCCTAACTTAACCCGAATGCTCAACCTAAACCTAATCCTAAAATAAACCCAAAAGCTAATTGTAACCATGACTCTAACCTTAAACCTATCCCAAACCCTAAACCTAACCCTAACCATAACCCTAAACTTAACCCAAATCCTAACAGTAAACCTAACCTTAACAGTAACCCTAACCCTAAACCTGTCTCTTAGCCTAACACTAATCCTAAATCTATGCCTATCCCTAAACCTTACTCCAGGGCAGCTCTTGTTGGGACCCAGCTGCGGGGAGGCTCGGGCCAGCTGCGGGAGGCTCGGGCCACCTGCAGGAGTCTCCAAGCAGTGAACGGGGTCAGGACGGCCAGTGAGTGCTGACAGAAGACAGCCCTTCCAGGGAAACTGATCTCAGGCTGGTCCCTGGCGCAGTGAAATAGCAAAGACACAGCTCCAGGCACAGTGAAAAACAGCTCCGTTTATTAGTGGGAAAAGTAGAGAATTTATAGTGTGGAGGCAGTAGCAAAAGCCTCAGTTGATAGGTGCTCATAGTATGCTTTATTTACATGTGGCAGTGGGCTTCTATCTTCCAGACTATCAGGCAATGCCTGATTATCATATAGAAAAAACCTGGTAGTTTCTATTCCAGAGGTCATGTTTCAGATAAGGCATCTGTGTTTGGTGGCATTTCAAGGTGAGCCAGGAAGAGAGCAGGAGGCCCCCTGCTGGAAAGGGGAGTTCTTCCATTTGGCGCTGAGCCCCTCAGGGCTATCTGGACATGGAGAAACTACAACCCTAACAGAAGGGTTTCCCTACTCCTAACCTAACCCTAACTCTAACCTTAAACTTAACCCTAATTCTAAACTTAAACCTAACTGTACCCCTAAGCCTAACCCCAACCCTAACCTAAACCTAAGCATAAATTTAAACCTAACCCTAACCTTAGTCTAACCCCAACCCTAAACCTAACCCTAACCCTAATCTTAAACCTAACCCTCTACTTAACACTAACCCTAACACCAACACTAAAGTTAACCCTAACCCTAAACAAAACCCTAAACCTAACCCTAACCCGAAACATAAACATAAACCTAATCCTATGCGTAACCCTAACCCTAAAGTAATCCTAAAACCTAATCCCAAACCTAAACCTAACACAGTCTATAATCCCAACCATAACCCTAAACCTAAACCTAACTGTAACACTAATGCTAACCCTAACCCAAGCCCTAATCTTACCCCAAGCCTAACCATAATTCTAACCCTAAACCCTAAGTATAGCTTAACCCTAACCTTAAACTTAAACCTAACCCTAAACCTATTCCTAACCTGAAACCTAACCAAGACATAACCCTAACCTTAAAGAGATCCCTAAACGTAACCATCAGCCTAAACCCAACCCTAAACCTAACAATATTTCTAAACTTATCCTTAACCCTAAACCTACTCCTGGCCCTATCCAGAAACTGAAGCATATCCTAACCAAATCCTTAATGCTAAACCTAATCATAAACCTAACCTTAACCCTAACCCTAACCCTAAACCTATCCCTAACCCAATCCTTAATCCAAACCCTAATCTTAAACCTAAAACTGAAACCAACCCAAACACTAACCTTATTGCTAACCTAAACCTATTCCTAACCTTATCCCTAACCCTAAACTATTCCCTAAATCAAACCCTAACCCTAACACTAAAGATAACCATGACCCTAATACTAACCTAAACCTAAGCCAAACCCTATCCCTAAACTTACCTTAATCTAACCCTAAATTTAACCCTAATCCTAATCATAAACCTAACCCTAACTCTAGCCTAAACCTAGCCCTCACCTGAATCTTAAACGTATCCCTAATCCTCAGCGTAAACCTAATGTATGCCTAATCATAAACCTCAGGCTAATCTTAATGCTAACTCTATCCATAACCCTTACCCTGAACCAATCCCTAACTGCAACCCTAACCCATACCCTAACCATAACCTTACCCAAAATCTGAACCTAACCTGACCCTAATCCCAACCCTAAACTTAACCTAACTCTAATCCAAAATCTAACCCTAACCCTGAATATAAATCTAACCCTAACCCTAAACCTAATATTATCCCTTATCCTAAACCGAACCTTAACCCTAACCCTGAAACTAACCCACACCCTAACACTAACCTAAATTTAAGCCTATCCCTAAACCTAAAACTAAACCAAAACCAAACTCTTTCCCTAAAACTAATCATAACCCCAACCTTACCCTAAACCTAAATATAGCCATAACCCCAAGCCTAACCCTAAACCTAACCCTGAACCAAACCCTACCCCTAAACTTTAATGCAAACCAGCGTGTAACTAACCCTAACAGTAACTTTAACCTAACCTTAAACATAACCCTAACCCTAATTCAGACTCTTACCCTAACACTAACCCAAAGCGTAACCTAACCTTATGCCTAACCCTAACCTAACCCTAAATCTATACCTAACCTAACCCCAAATCTAACCATAAATCTAATCCTAACCCTAAACTTAAACCTAAACCTAAAGTTAACCGTAACCTTAATGGTAAACCTAAACATAACCCTAACCCTAACCCTTGCCCTAACACTAACGCTAACCCTAACCTAACCCTAACTCAAACCCTAACTTAAACCTAATTATAACCCTAACCCTAACCATAAATCTAAACCTAACCGTAACACTAACCCTAAACCTAAACCTAATCCTAACCCTAACATTAACTCTAAACTTAACCTTAAACATTACACGTAACCTAACTCTTGCACTAACCCTAGCCCTAACACTAACAAGAACCATAATGAATCCTAACTGTAACACTAACCCTAACCTAACCCAAACCCTAAAACTAAACTTAACTCTCACACTAACCCAAACCCTAAGCCTAACCTAATCCTAACCCGAAGCCTAATGTTACCCTAACCCTAAATGTAAACCTATCCCTAACCACAACATTCATCCTAACTCTCATCCTAAACCTAACCTTCAACATATCCCTAACCCTTACCCTAACCTCAACCTTACACTAGCCCTAACCCTAACACTTACCCTAACCCCAATCCTAAATCTAAATTTAACACAAATCATAACTGTAACCCTGACCCTAACCCTAAATCAATCCCACAACCTAACCCTATACCTAACCCTAACCCTAAACTTTACCCTATACCTTAACCTAACCCTAACCATGACCCTAAACCTTTCCCTAACCATAACCCTGACCCTAACTCTATCCCTAACACTAACCCTAACACTAATCCTAAACTTTACCCTACACCTAAATCTAACCCAAAAGTTAACACTAATCTAACCCTAAACTTAAACATACTCCTCCCCCTAAACCTAAACCTAACCCTCACCATAACCTAAACTGAAATATAACCCTAACCCTAAACCTAACCCTAACCCTAACCCTACCCCTAATCCTAACCCTAAGCTTGTGCCTAAACCTAAATGTAACCCCAACCATAACCCTAATCGTTAACCTAGCCATAAATTTAAACCTAACCATAACCCTAATTCAACCCCCAACATAACCTAACCCTAACAATTAACCTTTAACCTCTCCTTAACCCTAACAATAAACCTAATTCGAACCATACCAATAAGCTAACCCTAACTATAAACTTAACCCTAACCCTACCCTAACCCTAAACATAAGCCTAAACCTATCCCTAACTGTAAACAAAATACTAACCTTGATCCTAAAACCTAAACGTAAACCTAACCATAGCCCTAATCCTAGCACCAATCCGAATTCTAACCCTAAACTTAACTGTAACCCTAACACTAACCCTAAACCAAACCCCAATCAAACCCCAACACTAACTGTAAGCTTAACACAAAACCTAACCCTAACATAAAAGTTAGCCAAAACCCTAACCCTAACCAAAAAAGAATCGTAAACATAACCGAAACCTAACCCCAGCCCTAAACCTAACCCTATCCTTAAACCTATCCTTAACCATAAACCTAAGACTGACCTGAAATCGAACCCTATTCCTCACCCAGTCCTTAACTACAAACTTAACCCTAGCCCTGACCCTAACCTATCCCTAACACATTCCTTAATGCTAAACCTAACCTTAAACCTATCCCTGAATCTAACCCAAACAATAACCCTAACCCTAAATCTAAGTCTATTTCTAACCTTAACCCTCACACTAAACTATTCACTAAACCAAACCCTAACCCTAACCCTAACCCTATCCCTAATCGTAACCCTTCCTTAAACCAAATGTGCATCCTAAACCAAACCGAACCTGAACCCTCAACCTTACCCTAAAACTAAACCAAACGCTAACTCAAACCATAACCTAAAACATATCCTTAACCTTTACCCTAACTTAATCCTAAGTGTAACCCTAATTCTAACCCTAAATCTAACTGTATCCTTAACCATAACCCTAAACCTGAATTGATGCCTAAAACTAACCTTGACTCTAACACTAATCCTAACACCAACCTTAAGCTTAACCCTTACCTTAAATCTAACCCAAACCCTAAAAGTAACCCTAACTCTAACTCTAGCCAAATCCAGCACTAAACCTAATCCAAACCTATCCCTAACACTCACCATAAACCTAACCTTAACTCTAACTCTAACTCTAACCCTAAACCTAACCTTAACTCTAACCTAAACCTAAACTTGCCTCTTACTCTGACCCTAAACCTTACCCAATCTTATGCCTAACATTAACCATAAGCTTACCCTAAACAAAAACCTAATCTTAAACTTAAACCTAACCTAAACCTATCCCTCTTACACTCACCCTAACGAAACACCTATCCCTACCCCTGAATCTAACCCCATCCCTAACCCTAATACTATTCATAAACCTAATCCTAACCTTAACCTTAACCTTGAAAATAACCCAAACCCTAACCCTAACCTAACTCTAAGCCTACCAATAGCCCTAACTGTAACCCTAAATCTAAACCTTTCCCTAAACATAACCCTAACCCTAAACCTAAACCTAACAGTAACCCTAACCCTATGCCTTCCTTAAAACTTTTACCCAGCCTATCCTTAATTCTAAGCCTAACCCAAACACTTATCCCAACCTGCACCCTAATCCTAACCATAACCCTAACCATAAACCTATCCCTAACACTAACCCTAAGTGTAACTCTAACCTTAACCCTAATTCTAACCGTAAACCTAAACATAGCCCTAACTCTATGCCTGTTCCTAATCCAATTCTTATCCCTTACCCAAACCCTAATACAAACCCAAACTTAGAACTAACCCTAACCCTAAAACATAAACCTAACACTGACCCTAATGCTAAACCTAAACGTAACCTTAAACATAACACTAATCTTAACCCTTGTTCTAACCCTAGCCCTAACACTAACCAAAACCCTAACCTAACCCTAACCATAACCCTAAAACTAACCTAAACCTAATGCTAATCCTAACCCCAACAGTAACCCTAACCTGAACCCTAAACTGAAACCTCAGCCTAACCTAATCCTAACCCTAAACATAACATGAGCCCTAATCCTAACCCTAAAATGAAATCTGTCCATAACCTTAACCTTACCCCAACCTTCACCCTAAAACACACTGTAAGCATCCCCTAAGCTTAACCCTATCCTAAACCGTACACTAACACAAACCCTAAAGCTAACCCTAACCCTAACCCTAATCCTAAAATAAACCAAAACCTAATGGTAACCCTAACCCTAACCCTAAAACTATCCCAAACCCTAAACCTAACAATAACCATAACCCTTAACCTAACCCCAATCCTAACCATAACTCTAAACCTAATGACAACTGTAAACCTAAACCTATCCCTAACCCTAACTCTATTCCTAATCCTAAACCTAAGCCTAAACCTAAACATTACCCTACTCCTAAACCTAACCTTAATTGCAACCTTAAGCTTGACCTTAATTCTAAACTTAAACCTAAACGTAAACCTAACTGTAACCCTAACTTTAACCCTATCCCAAAATCTATCCTTATTCCTAACCCTAACCCTTAACCTAATCCTAAATCTAATCCTTACCCTAACCTTAAACCTAATCCTAAACTTAACCGTAACCTAACGTTAACCCTAAACATAACCATAAACATAACTCTAGCCCTAACCCTTGCCTTAACACTAACCTTAACCCTAACCTAACTCTAACCCAAACCCTAACTTAACTCTAAGTATAACCCTAATCCTAACCCTAATCCTAACCCTAACCCTAACCTTAAATGTAACCATAACACTATCTCTAATCTTAACCATAATTCTAAATTAATCCTAGCCCTAACTCTAAACCTAAAACTAATATTAACACTAACTAAACCCAACTAACATTAACACTAACCATAACACCAAACTCTAACCGAACCCTAATCCAAAGCCTAACTTAACCCTAAGTATAACCATAACCCTAATCCTAACCCTAACCCTAACCTTAAATGTAACCATAACACTAACTCTAACCCTAACCATAACACTAAACTAGTCCTAGCCCTAACTCTAAACCTAAAACTAACATTAACACTAACCATAGCACCAAAACTATCTCTAAACCATAACCTACCCTAAACCAATCCCATTCACTAACCATAACACTAACCATAACCATACTCTCAACCTAAACCAAACCATGTCCCTAACAAAAAACCTAAACCTAAACTTAATCTAACCCTAAACATAACCCTACCCTAAACCTAACCCTCATCCTAAACCCAAGCAAAAACCATAATGCTGAAACTAACCCTAAAACTGGCCCTAAACCTAAAACTATGCATAGCCCTAATTCTAATCTTAATCCTAACCCTGAAACTAACCACAACACTAAACATAAATCTAACCCTAAGCCTATCCAAACCCCTAACCATAACCCTAACACTGAAAGTAATACAAACCATAACCATAACACTAACCCTAAAATATCCCTAACCCTAAACCTATCCCTAACCCTAAATCTTTCCCTAAGTCTATCCCTAACCCTAACCCTAACCATAAATCTAAACATAACCCTTACCCTAACCCTCCATGAAACTCATCACTCAACCAATCTCTCATTCTAACCCTAACCCTAAATCTTACCCTTAATCTAAACCAAATACTAACCATAACCATAACCCTAACCTAAACCTAACCCTAACACTAACACTCACCTTAACCCTAATCATAACCCTACCCTAAACATAGCCCTTAAGATAATCCTAACCCTAAACCCTAACCCTAACACTAACCCTAACTCTAACCCTATTCCTAAACCTAAATTAAAATGCAACCCTCTTACCCTTAAGCAGAACCCTAAAACTAACCCTACCCCAACCCTAACCCTGAACTTATTCCTACACCTAATGCTAATGCTAAACTCAGTCCTAAGCCTATCTCTACCACTAACCCTCACCCTAATGATAAACCTTACCCTAATCCTAACAGTAACCCTAAGATGACGCTAATCCTAATCATAACTTTAATATTCATCCTAAACCTAAGCCTAACACTGAAACTAACCCTAACTCTAACTCTAACCTTATCCATAACTGTATCATTAACTGTAACCCTAACACTAACTCTAAACCTAACACTAAACCTAAATGTCAGCCTGATACTAACACCTAAAACTAAACCTAACCCTATCCCAAATGCTAATCCTAAACATAACCTTACACATAACCATAACCCTAAACCTAAACCTGAACCTACCCTAACCCAAGCCCCAAACATAACAAGAACCCTAACCATACACTAACTTGAACCCTAACCCTAATCTAACCCTAACCATCATCCTAACTCTAACCCTAATTATAGCCCCAATCCTATCTTTAATCCAATCTTAACCCTAACACTAACCCTAACCCTAACACTAAAGCTAAACTTAACCCTAGCCCTAACACTAACCCAATCCTTAAACCTGTCCTTAACCCTAACCCTAACCTTAATCCTAACCCTGAAACTAACCAACATCCTGCAACCAACACTAATCCTAAACCTATACCTAATCCTTAACCGAAACGGAAATGTTTCCCTAAACTTATCCCTATCTCTAACCTTATAAATAACCCTAAGCCTAAAACAAACCCTGCCCAAAACCTATCACTCACTGAAATCCTTACACTAAACCTAAACCTGAAACTTACACTAAATTTATACCAAACCTAATCCTAATTCTAACCCTAACCTGAAAAAAAAATCTAACCTGAAACGTAACCCGAAATCTCACCCTAAAACTAAACCTAAACCTAAACCTAATACCCCTAACCCTAACTGTAACCTAACTCTAATTCTAAGAGTAAGCCTAACCATAAACAAACCCTAACCCTTAACATAACCCTAACTGTAACCGTAACCATAACATTAGTTTTAACCTTGTACCTAAATCTAAACATGACAATAACTCTAAGGCTAACTCTAAAACTAAACCTAAATCTATCCCTAACACTAACCCCAAACATAACCTTACATATAACCCAAACCTTAACCTAACCTTAACCCTAATGCTAACCCAAGCCCTAAACATAACACAAATCCTAACCAAACACTAACCAGAACCCTAACCCTAACCTCACTCTAACCCTAATCCTTACTCTAAAGCTAACCCTAGTCCTAAACATACCACAATCCCTAAACCTGTCCTTAACCCTAACCCTAACATTAACCTTTACCCTGAAACTAACAAAAACACTAAAACCAACACTAATCCTAAGCCTATACCTAATCCTTACCCTAAACCTAACCATAAACCTTTCTCTAAACCTAACCATATCCTTAACCCTAAACCCATCACTATCCCTAATACTAACCTACCCTAAACCTATCACTCACCAGAATACTTAACCTAAACCTAACCCTAAACCTCATATTAAATTTAAACCAAACCCTGATCCTAATTCCAACACTAACCCTAAACCAAACTTAACCCTAACCCTAACCATAAAACTCAGCCTAAAATGAAACCTAACCTAACCCAAACCTACCACTAGCACTAACTGTAACCTAACTCTAGTACTAACTTTAATCCTTAACATAACCCTAACCCTAACTATAACCCTAACCATAGAATTAATTGTAGCCCTCTACCTAACCATAACCTTAAATGTAACCCTAGCTGTAATCCTACCCTAACCCTATACCTAACACTAACCCTAAACCTAATCGTAATGCTAACCCTAAATGTAACCTTTAAACTAACCCTAACCCTAATCCTTGCCCTAAACCTATCACTATCCCTAACTCAAACTCTAACCTAACCCTAGCTGTAACCAAACCCTGATCCTAACCCTAGCCCTAACCTAACCCTCACCCTAACCAAAACCCTGAGGCTAAGCTAAGCATATCCCTAAATCTAACGTTAACTCTAACCCTAAGCCTAAATCTCACCCTAAACTTAATCTAACCCACACAGTAAACTAACACTAACACACCCCAAACCCTAACTGTAACCCAACTCTAATTCTAACCATAATGATAACCATAAACCTAACCCTAACCCTAACCTATCCATAACTGTAACCATAACCTTAACATTAATTGTAACCCTGTACCTATCCATAACCCTAACCCTAGCCATAATGGTAATCCTATACCTATCCCTATCCTAAATCATAACCTCGCCCTAACCCTAACCCTTAGCCTAAACCTAAACCTAAACCTAATCCTAATGATAACCCTAAATATAACTTTTATCATAACTCTACACCTAATCCTTGCCCTAAGCCTAGCACTATACATAACCCAAACTCTAACCTAACCCTAACCCTAATCAAACCCTAATTCTAACCCTAACTCTAACCTAGCACTCACTCTAACCAAAACCCTGAGCCTAACTTAAACCTACCCCTAAACCTAACGTTAGCCCTAACCCTAACCCTACACCTAGATTTAACCTTAACTCTAGCCATAAAGCTAACTCTAACCCTAACCATAAACATACCTCTAACCCTAACTGTACCCTAACAGATACCCTAATCCATAACCCTAACTCTAACCCTAACCCTAATCCTAAAACTAACTTAAACCATAAAAATAATGCGAACCCTAACATTAAACCTATCCCAAACCCTAACTGTAACCCTGAGCCTAGCCATAAACCTAACACTAACCCTAAACCTAAATCTAACCATAAACCTAATCCTAACTCTTACCATAAACCTATCTCTAACTCTAAACCTAAACATAACCCTAACCCTAAACCTTACCATACCAATAAACCTAACACTGCCCCTAACACTAAACGTAAACCTAACCACAATGTAACCCTAACCATAAACCTAATGCTAACACTAATCCTAACCCTAAACCTAACCCTCACCTTCACCGTCACCCTAACCTTAACCCTAAATCTGAAACTAACACTAACCCTAACCCTAAATTTAAAATTAAACCTATCTGTAACCCTATCCGTAACCTTATCCATAACCCTAAACCTAACCATAACCTTAACTGTAAACTTAAAACAATAAGCATAACCCTAACAAAAACCTGAACCTAACACTATCCCTAAAACTATGCCTAGCCCTAACTCTATTCTTAACCCAAACCTTAATCCTAATTCTTACCCTAAACCTTAAACTAAACCTAACCCTAACCCTAAACCAAAACATAAACCTAAACCTAACACTAACCCCAGCCCTAAATCCTTACCTTATCCCTAAATCTGCTCTTAACGTTAACCCTAACCCTACCCTGAACCTGAACCCTATTCTTAACCCAGCCCTTAACACTAACACTATCCTAACCCTAACCCTAAACCTATACTAAACCTATCACACTGTAAACATTAGTCTAAACCTTACACTTAAAGTTACACTAAACCAAATCCAATTCCTAACCCGAAAAAACCTAACCCTAACACACACACTCACCCTAACCCTAACCCTAATTATTCCTAAACTTAACCCTTACAGTAACCCTAACTGTAACCCTCATTCTAACCCTCAACCAAATCCTAACCCTATCCATATCCCTAAGTCTAACCCTATCCCTAACACTATCATTAATCCTCACCCTAATCCTAATCCTAAAGTAACCCTATACCTCACCAAAGCCCTAAAACTAAAACTAACCAGAAACCTAAACATAACCCTAACCCTAATGCTAACTCTAAATGTAAACTTAAAAGTAACCCTAACTAAAACCCTTGCCCTAACCCTAGCCCTAATACTAACCTAAACTGTAAGCTGACCCAAACACTAACCTGAACCGTAAGCTGACGCAAATAATAACCCTAACCTTAAGTAAACTCTCACCCTAGCCCAGTCCCTAAGCCTAACCCTAAACCTAACGTTATCCCTAACCCCAAACCCATCCGCAACCTTAACCTTATCCCTACACCTAAGCCTAACCTAACCATAAATGTAAACATACACCTAACCCTAACCCAACACTAAACCAAACCCTAACCCTAACCCTAAATCTAAACCTAAACTAAACCTAACTCTAAACCTAACCCTCACCCTAACACTAACACTAAACCTAACCTGAACCCTAACCCAATCCTAACTCTAAACCTATTGCTAACCCTAAATATAACTCTAACCCTATCCTTAACTCTAAACCTATACTAACCCTAATGCTAACTTTAACCCTAAGCCTAACTCTAACCCTAACCCAAAACCTACACCTAATCCGAACCATAACCTAACCCTGACCCTAATCCTATCCCTAAACATAAGCCTAGGACTAATCCTAAAATCGACTCTAGCCTTAAACTTAAAACTAACCCAAACTTATCCTTAACACTAACTGCAAACCGAACCATAACCCTAAACCTATAACTAACCATAAAGCTAACCCTAAGCCTAACCCTAACCTAATCCTGAATCTAATATTAACCCTAACCTTAACACTAACACTAATCCTAATGCTAAACCTAAACCTAACTCTAACCCTAACCCAGCCCTAATCTTAACACTAACCTAAACCTATCACTCACCCTAAAACTTACCCTAAACCAAATCCTGAAACTGACATTAAACCTAAAAAAAACACTAACCCTAACCCTAACCATAATCCTTACCGTAAATATAACCATAACCCTAACTCTAACCCTATCCCTAACCCTATCCTTAATGCTAACCCTAACCCTAATGATAATCCTAAGCCTAACCATATACCTAACCATAGCCATAAAGCTAAACCTAACTAAAAAAAAAAACACCAAGCAGTAACTCTAAACATAAAAATAACATTAACCCTATCCCTAAACCTAAACCTATCCCTAAACCATAACCTAACCATAAAACTATCTCTATCACTAACTCTAATGCTAACTATAATCTTACTCTAAACCTAAACCTAACCATGACCCCAAACCTAAACATAAACCTAACCTAACCCTAACACTAAACCTAACCCTAATCTGATCCCCAACCAAAAACCCTAACACTGAATCTAACCCTAAACCTAACCCTAAACCTAAAACATCCTTAACACTAATCCTAACCTTAACCTAACCCTGAAACTAACCAGCACCCTAACCCTAAGCCTAACCCTAAGCCTATCACTAACATTAACCTTAACTCTAACCCCATTCCTTTCACTAAATCTACCTCTAATTCTAACCATAAACCAAATGATAAATGTAACCCTAATCTTACCCTAAACCTATCACTCACCCTATCCCTCATTTTAACAATAACCTAAACCCTAAACCTAAACCATGCCTTAACCCTAACCATAAAAATATTCCTAACTTAAAGGTAAACCTAAACCCTAATCCTAAACTATACCTTAACCCTCACCATAAAAATAGCCCTAAGTGTAGACCTAAACCTAACACTCACCTTAACCCTAGTCCTACCCCTAACCGTACCCTAAACCTAACCCTTTAGATAAACATAACCCTAATCCCTAACCCTATCCCAAACCCTAAACTTAAATCTATCCCTAACTCTAACTCTAAACACAAACCTAAATCTAACCATTAATTTAATCAGAAGACTAATCCAAACCCTAATTCTAACCATGCAACTATTCCTACTCCTAACTCTAACCATAAACTCAATCCTCAGGCTATCTCTAACACTAACCCTAGCCTAAACATAAATGTTTCTCAAAACCTAACACTAAACATAACCCTAACCCTAATCCTAACCCTAATATTCACCCTAAGCCTAAGCCTAACCCTGAAACTAACCATAACCCCAACCCTAAACCTAAACTTTTCACTAATTGTATCCTTTACCTGGAAACTAACCGTAACCCTAACCCTAAACCTAACTGTAACCCTAATGATAACCCTAAAACTAAACCAAATCCTATCCTTAATGCTAAACCTAAACATAACCTTACACACAACTCTAACCATAGCCTAACCCTAACCCCAACAGAAACCCTAATCCTAATCCTAACACTAACCCTAAACCCAACCGTAACCCTAAACCTAATCCTATCCCTAAACTTATCCTAACTCTAACCCTAAACCTAACTCTAACCCTCACTCTAACCCTAAAACTAAGACAGTTCCTAATCCTGTCCTTAACTCTAACCCTACCATTAACCCTAACCCTGAAACTAACCAAAGCCCTAACCCCAACCCTAATCCTAAACCTATACCAAGCCTTACCCTAAAACTAACACTAAACCTTTCTCTAAACCTATCCCTATCCCTAACCCTAAACCTATCCCTATCCCTAATCCTATACCTAACCCTAAGCCTAACACTAACCTTACCATAAACTTATCACTCACCCAAATCCTTACCTAAAAACAACACTAAACCTTACACTAAACTTAAACCAAACGCTAATCCTAATTCTAACCCTTATCCTAACCCAAACCTAACACTAACCCTAAGCCTAAACCTCACCCTAAACCTAAACCTAAACCTAATGCAAACCTGAAACCTACCCCTTACCCTAACCCAACCCCTAACCCTATCTGTAACCTACCTTTAACCCTAACCCTAATCCTAACTGTAAACCTAACCCTTACCTTAACACTAAGTGTAACTCTAACTGTAACATTAATTGTAACCATGTACCTAACCGCAACAGAAACCGAAAGCATAAATCAAACCATGCCCCAGCCCTATCTTTAAAACTAACCCTAATCCTAACCAAAACCCTAACACTAACACTAACCTAATCCTCAGTCTAACCCGAAACCCTGTTAGCCCTAACCGTAACCCTATCCCTAATCGTAACCTTAAACTTAAACATAACATTTGCCCTAAACCAACCCATAAACATACCACTAACCTTAATACTACACTAACCATGACCCTAATGATAACCCTAAACCTAAACCTAAAACTAACCCAAACCATAAATTCAACTATAACCTTAACCCTAAACCTATCCCAAACTCTAACCTTAAGCCTTACTGTAACCCTAACCCTAATCCTAAATCTAAGTGTAACCCTAACCTAAAGCTAACCCTGACCATAAACCTCTCCTTAACCCTCATCCTTACCCTAACTCTAACCCTAACACTGAAACTAACCCTAACCCTAAACCTCACCCTAAACCTAACACTAACCCTGACCCAAACTTAAACGTGACAATGAGTATAACTCTAACACTATCCCTAAACCTATCCCTTACCGTAACTCTATTCTTAACCCTAACCTAACTCTAACCTTAGACCTTACCCTAACCCTTAAACTAACCCTAACCCTATACCTAAAACTAAGCCTAAGCATAACCCTAACCCTAACCCCAGTCCTAATTCTAACCCTATCCATAATTCTATCCTTAAGCCTAACACTAACCTAAACACTAACCTGAAACAGAACCCTATCCCTAACTATTCCTTCACCCCAAGCCTAACCTTATCCCTAACCCTAACCCTAGCCTAAACTGATCTCTCACTGTAAGCATTAACCTAACCCTAAAACTCGTACTAAACCTGAATCAAACCCTAACCCTAACTTTAACCCTAATCCTAAACTAAACTCAACTTTAACCCTAACCCTCAACTTAACCCTATCCCAAACCCTAACCCTAAACTTATCCCTAACTGTAACTCTAACTGCAACCCTCACCATAATTCTAACCCTAAACCTAACCCTAACTATACCCTATACCTAACCCTATCTTTATCCCTAACCCTAATCCTAACCTTAACCCTAACTCTAAACCTCTGCCTAACCCTAACCTTAAAACTAACCCTTAACCTAAATGAATACATAACCCTAACACTAATGCTAACCTAAATGGAACATTTAACATAAACCTAACTGTAACCCTTGCAATAACCATAGTCTTAAGACGAACCAGAACCCTAAACAAACCCTAATCCTAACAACTAATCCTAACCTGCAAACTAACCCTAAACCCGAACCCTAAACTGAACCTAGCCCTAACTGTAAATCTAATGTTATCCCAAACCTTAACCTAAACCTAAATGTACACCTAAACATAAACTTAACCCTTTTCCTAATCCTAATCCTAAATGTCAACATACCCCTAACCCTAACCCTAACCCTAACATTGGGAAAACTAACCCAAAACATAAGAGTAAACCCAACCCTAACACTACACCTATCCCAAACCCTAACCATAACCCTAAACCTATCCCTAACCCAATCCCTAAACCTAAGCATAACCCTAACCCTAATGCTCACCCTAATCATAAACCTATCCTTACCTTAACCCTAATTCTAACCATAACCTTAATCTTTATCTTACTCCTCAACATAACACTAAACCTAACCATAAACCTAATCCTAACATAACCCTAACCCTAACACTAACCCTAACCCACACTCAGTGTAATCCTAACCCTGAACCTGATACTGAAACTAACCCTAATCTTAGACATAAACCTATCCCTAAACCTAAACATAATATTAACCCTAACAGTAAATGTAACTCTAACCCTTAACATAAACCTAAACTTAAACTTAACCCTGAGTATAACCCTAACAGTAACATTAACCTAACATTATCACTAAAACTGTCCCTAAAGCTAACTCTAAATTTAACCCTAAACATAAGTGTAACCCTAACAGTAACCTTACCTAACACTACTTGTAAACCTACCCTCAACAATAACTCTATGAAACAGCCTAAGCCTAAGCCTAAGCCTAAGCCTAAGCCAAAGCCTAAGTCTAAACCTATCCCTAACCCTAAACTTAAACCTAACAATAATCCTAATTCTAACAGTAACATTAACATATCACTATCCCTAAACCTATCCCAAACCATTACTCTGTTCTTATCCCTAACCTTAACATAACCCTAACCCTAACCCTTATTGTAACCCGAAGCCTAAACCTAACCTTGACTGTAACACTAAACATAAACCTAAACAATATCCCTAACCCTATCCCACACTCTATCCCTAAACCTAGCCCTAACCCTAATCGTCTCCCTATTTCTAAACCTTACCCTGCTCCTAAACAGAACCATAAATCTAACCCTAACCTACCCAAACCCTACACCTAAAGGTAACCCTAACCCTAACCCTAAACCTAACACTAACCCTCACCCTCACACTCATGCTCACACTCACCGTCACCGTCACCTTCACCCTCAACCTTAGCCTAATGCTGACCCAAACACTGAACTAACCCTAATACTAACCATAACAGTAAACCTAAACCTATCATAACCCTAACAGTAACCCTAACCGTAAACGTAACCCTTACCCTAACCCTAACCCTAAACTTAGACCTAACACTAAACATAACCCTAACAGTAAACTTAACACAAACCCTAAACCTATCCCTAACCTTAGCTCTATTCTTAACCGTAACCCTCAGCATAACACTAGCAGTAAACTTAACCAAACAATATCCTTAAACCCATCCCTAAATCTTACTGTATTTTAAATCCTAACCAAACCCTAACCTAACCCTAATACTAAGCTTAAACCTAATACTAAGTGTAACCCTAATAGTAACCTTAAGCTAACACTAACACTAAACCTATCCCTAACCCCGACTGTGTCCTTAACCCTAACACAGCACGTAATCCTAGCAGTAACCTTCATCTTACCCTAGCCCTAAAGCAATCCCTAACCTTAACTATATCGTTAACCCTAAACCTAACACTAATCCCAGACCTAAACCTAACACTAACCCTAACCCTAAACATATCTCCAAATGTAACCTTAAAAATAACCCTAACACAATCACACACCCTAACCCTAGCCTAGACCTCATCCTAACTCTAACCCTAACCTAACCCTAAATAAACCATAGACCTAACCCTAAATCTAAACCTAATCCTAACGCTAACACAAAGCAAACCCCAACAAAAACAAAAAATTGAAATAATTCCATACCTTCTATCAGACCACAGTGAAATAAAGCTTATAATCAACAGTAAAAGAAGCTCTAGTAACTAAACAAACTCAGAGATTAAACAACACATGACTAAATCATGATGAATGGGTCAAAAAATTAGGAAAGCAGTAAAACTAAGTATTTCTGAAACGAAGTGAAATGAGAATATAATGAAACAAAACCTCTGGGACACCCTAAAAGCACTCCTAATGAGGACGATGATAGGTCTAGGTGCCTACATTAAATAATCAGAATTAGTACATGTAAATGACTTGACTGTACAACTTCACACTCTAGAAACGCAAGCACAAATCAATTATATGCCTAGTAGACAAGAAGAAATAACAAAAATCAGAGCAGAAATTAATTACATAAAAAGAAAGAAAACAATGCAAAAAAAATAATGAATCTAAGAACTGCTTATTTGAAGGGTTAAACGGGATAGGCAGACCCTTAGCACAGTTAAGGAAAAGAAGGAAAGAAAAAATTCAAATCAATAAAATTAGAAACAAAAAGGGAAACATCACAACAAACACCAAAAAACTCCAAGACATTTAAGGTATATGTTAAAAAACTATACACTATTATATTTGAAAATGTAAAAGAACTGGATAAATGGCCAAAGTTGAACCAAGAAGAGATCAACACCATAAACAGACCGAAAACAAATAAGGAAATTGAAACAGTAATACAAAATCTCCCGACTAAAAAAAGTCCAGGTCCAGATGGATTCAAAGCAGAATTTTACCAGATATTCAAAGAGATATTACAACCAATATTGCTTGAAATATTCAAAAAGCTAGAAACAGAGGGAGAACTCCCAATCTCCTTCTATGAAGCCAGTATCACCGTAACACCAAAACTAGGTAAAGACACAATAAAAAAGACAACTACAGACCCATATTCTTAATGAACATAGATTCAAGGGTACTCCACAAAAAACACCCAAACTGCAAACAGAAACACATCAAAATATCATCAATCCTGATCAAGTAGGCTTTGTTCCAGAGTCGGAAGGATGGTTCAATATTCGTAAGTTAATAAATGTAATATACATAAAAATGGACTTAAAGACAAAAACCACATGGTCAGGTAAATAGATGCAGAAAAGGCCTTTGACTAAATCCAACATGCATTCATGTTAAAATTCGTAGAAGGAGTTGGTTTTGAACAAACATACCTCAACATAATTAAAACTGTATACAACAAACCCATACATAACATCACCTTACGTGGAGTAAAACTGGAAGAATTCCCAATAAAATCTGGACTCCTACAGGGCTGCCCACTATCTCCACTCCTTTTCAATATAATGTTTGAAATTCTTGCAAGAGCAATAAGACAAGAGAAGGAAATTAAAGAGTACTAATTGGAGAAGAGGCTAAATTATCTCTATTTGCAGATGATATGCTATTATACATAAAAGATGCCAAAATTTTCGCTAGAACCATTAGAAATAATTAATACTTTCAGTAAGATGGTAGGTTAAAAAATCAACTTACAAAAATCAGTAGCCTTCGATATACCAATACCAGCAATCAGAAAAAGCACCGAAGTTAACCTTCCTGTTTTCAACAGCTACAAAAAATAAATATTTAGGAATACACCTAACCAAAGAAATTAAAGATCTCTAAAATAAGAGAGAGAGGAAGACACTAGGAGATGGAAAGACTTACCATGCTCATGAATTGGTAGAATCAATATTGTTAAAATGATGATCTTATCAGAAGCAATTTATAGAGTCAATGCAATGCCAATCAAAATACCCACAGCATTACTCATAGAGATTGAAAAAAAATCATTCTAAAATTCATATAGAATCACAAGAGACCCTGGATAGCAAAAGCAAACTTGGACAAAAAGATCAATGTTGGGGGTGGGGGGTTAATCATTCTATATCTCACATTATATTACAGAGCTAAAATAATTTAAAAAGTGCATGGTAGTGGCACAAAAATAGACACATAGATCAACGAAACACAATAAAAGACCCAAACATGAGAACATGCAAATTCAGCCACCTGAAGTTAGACAAAGGTGCAAAGAACATACAATGGAGGAAAGACAGCATCTTCAACAAATGGTGCTGGCAAAACTGGATCCCCACATACAGAAGCATGAAATTGGACCCTTATCTTTCATCATGGACAAAAAATAACTCCAAATGAAAGGGACAATGTTGGGTTGGGGGAGGGAATTCAGTAGTTGGATGATGGTGGGAGCTGGCTGTTATTGGGGGAAAGGTGGGGAGAACTGGGGTTCTGGGACTAGGGAGGGAGGAGGGATAACAGATGGGAGAAAAAGGGTGGAGATGAATGAATCTTGGGAGTCTAGAAATCCTGGAGGAAAATGTGATGCCCTCAGAAACCAAGATGAATGAATCTTGGGAGTCTAGAAAACCTAGAGGAAAATGTGATGCCCTCAGAAACTGGATGAGAAATGCACATACAGTCTCTGAACATAAGTGCATATAACTGCTTGGCAAGGAACGTAGTACCAGACAAAGTTTCCTCCCTTTGAATACTTGGTGAGGACTGTCCATAGACTCCCAAAATAACACAGTCTACTGCCAAACCTCTTGGTTATCTCCCAGAACTAGTAGATAAGACCCTAGTGCTGAAGACAGGACATACTTCGGGTACAGGATTTGCAGCAATGGAGCAGGAACGACCTGGAATCCTTGGAATCAAAGTTTCCCCATCATAATGCTAGATGATTATATGAAACCTACCAAGGGCAAAAACAATCAATGGTCCGACCCAGCCCTAAAGCCGAATAACCATAGTGACTGGCATGGCTAACTACTGCTATTGGGACAGTAGTGGCACTATTATCTGGGGGGCAATAAACAACTATCTAATTGGAATTAAATCCCTCTTAGTGAGAGAGAACTCAACCAAATACACATGGCAGGAGAGGACATAGAGCATAGAGAAAACCATATGGGTTCCATATCTCTAGAAAAATGAGTTTTCTTGCTATATAATAAATATTGATTCTTGTATTTACAGACAAGCATACTGTACAACACTCATCAAAGAAGCCTCTCTTTCAAACAGATTGAGGTTACTGCAGAATTGCACAACTGATATGCCACAGAGAATACTCATCTGAACAATGCCCAGTACTAGGTGACACATCTACAGTTGAACCTCTGAAACTAAGGCTCATGGGACATAGAGGAAGAAGGGATAGAGTGGAAACTAATGCATCCCTCAACTCTCACCAGTAAACCTTTCTTATACAACAGAGTGTGATGTACACAGAAGTGCAAAACTGGCTCAATTTTAAAGAACAAGAGACTGCATTGTGTAGGCTAGGACTCTATATGGACACTCATCCACCAACAGTTTAGGGATCATTGCAGAAGAGGGGGTGGAACGATGGTAAGAGCCAGGGCTGGTTCATGAACACAGGGAAGCAGAGGCTTTCAGGCCACTGGAAGCCTACATATGTGAAATTGTGACAATGGTGGCATCAAGCACAGGACCCATGCCAACTAAAATAATATTGAACCAGAATGGAGGAGAGAAATGTGTGGTGAGAAGGCACTAGATTGAGAACTATTAGAGACTAATTGCTGCTGAGTGAGAGAGTATGCCTTACATACCATCCCTGTATGCACTGACTAGACTCAAATTCATTCATTTAAACTGAAGGACATTTGGGTACAAATGCCTGAATTGATAAAACAACATGTATATCAGAATATGTGAGGTCTGGTAGGGTACAAGAGAGGGATGGTGTTCTAAATTTTATTAAGAAGAGTTGTATGAATTTACAAAAGATGAATAAAAATTATTCATAAATTTTTTAACCTTTACAAATTATTAGTGAGAATTTTATACATGCATATAAGGTGTTTTGATCAAATCCATGCCCACTCCCTCAGTTCCAACACCTCCCATATCTCCCCATCACATTTTCGTTTCATTTTTTCTTCTTTCATTTATTTATTTTTATGGGGCTTTGGGTAATCTAACATTCCCCCCTCTGAAGAGGTAACCATAAACTCTTTTGAGGATTAGATACAAGTTCCCAAATACTTTTGACATTTTTGGCCTTTGGAACAGGATATGTTGCTAACAGGCCAAAAGGACATTTTGAATTTTAGCCAAGAAACTGGCTACTTTTCTTTGGAGTCTTTTTACCCTAACAGCCTAGCCAATTCCTACCTCCTATTCTTATCATACAATCCTCTGAAGGGGTTACTCAAATTGCCAATAGGGACCCAGGCCACTCTGACTTCAATGCTCAACGGGTCACAGGTGAGGCAATTGTAGTAACCCTTCAATGGGTCTATCTAAAAGACTCCCAAATTGCATAACTCTTATCTCTAAGGGGAAAATAAAGTCCTTGAATCATGAATAGGAGATATGAAGGAGAAGTAGAGGCAAGAGTTTTAAGCATTACAAGTTCTATACAGGGAAGTAGAATGGGGTAGTAGAAAAGTCAGAATGGGGTAACTTTCAAATGTTCATATGAGAGTCCTTTGGAATTTCTTGACACAGGGCTTCCAAAAGCATTCCTCATTGGGTTCCTCCTCTTATTTCTTTTGTCTTCCAAGGCTGGACTCTAGAGTGATAGATTCAGGATTTGCTTTCAAGTATTCTGATAGTTTTTGGAATAGTTAGAATCAGTGTCAGTTCCCTCACAAAGGATTCTAGATAGGAAGAAATTAAAAATTTTTAACTGAGAAAAATAGCTCTTCCTAGTATTCAACTTCTTGTGTCACACCAGGGTGGTATTTGAGTGGGGTTAGAAACACTACTCAGTGGAACAAAATACATAGTCAGGACTTAGAAATATGACTAAAAGAAGGCACAAAAGAAAAAGCGCTTTGTAAATAAATTGTGCTAAAATGATACGAAAATGATCAAAAATGAATCTTGGTTAAAGGTTACAGCTCAAGCTAACATCATGCAAGTAACCTATAGATCATAGACTTAAGTGCAATTTCAAAACTAAAACTTCTACAAAATATACATTGTAGAAATATTTTCAATCCAGGGTAGGTGGAGTTCTTAGATTTGACACCAAAAGCGTGTTCCTGAAAACACAAAAGTAAAATGATAAAAATAGTGATTTTCATTTCATGAAAACATACAGCTTTGGCTCTGTGAAAGACCTTATGAGAAAGATGTTAAAAGAAGCCACAGGATAGGAGAAAAGATATTTGCAAACTACATAAATGACAAAGGATTTGTATTCAGATCATAGAAAGAACTCAGAAAATTCCATAGTAAATAAGACGACAATTCTTTAGAAAAGACATGGGGACCTGGACAGCTGATTTAGTGGGTAAAAACACTGGCTGCTCTTGAAGAGGACCTGGTTTCAGTTCCAAACATCCACATAGTGGCTAACAACCATTCATAACTCTAATTCCAGAGGATCCAAAACCCATTTCTGACCTCTGCAGGTGCTTCACACACGGGTGCACTTGCATACATGCAGGCAATACACTCATACACATAAAATAAGAATAACAAATATTTTAGTGAAGACATGGACTGAAATTTCACTCAAAAGAACCCAGAGATAAACACCTGGAAAAATATCTAGCAGAATTAGATATTTTGAAAACACCTATTGAGATCAAAACAAGACATCGGTAGAATATAATAGGGCTAACATCAAACACTGCCCATGCAGATAAGTGGAGGCATACATTCACTGCTGATGTGAGTGTAAAACAGTAAGAAACTCTAGAGAAGAGAGTGGTGGGTTCTCACAGGAAACACACTGCTGTGGTTGTGATCTGCGGGATCTCCGAAAGCCCCTGAGATAAAGGCTTGGTCCCCAGTGTGTGGTGCCCCTGAGAGTTAGTGGGATGTTTAAGAGGTAAGGCCTCATTGATGTAAGGTCACTGAAGACATGCCCTTGAAAGGCTTAGAGGAATATGGGTCTTGTCATCTTTAGCTGTCCACTCACCAAGTGGTAAGCTGCTTCCTTCACCACATGGGTCTCTGCCTCATCATCACAACAGGGCTAAACAAGCATGGATTGACACCTCGATTTATGTGAGCCAAAATAAAAATTCTTTCCTGAATTAGTTACTGCTCTCTTGCTGTGATAGAGCACCATAACCGAAAGGGACTTAAGGAAAAAAAATAATTTATTTCAACTTATATTTCCAGAAGAATAAGAGTCCAGCATGGCTGTGGAGGTATGGCATCAGGCAGGCGTGGCGTCTGGAGGAGGAAGCTGAGAACTCACATCTTCAACAGTAAAAATGAAGCAGAGAGCATGAAGTGTAAGTGGTTCCAGGATTTAAATGCACAGAACCCTCCCCCAATGACAGCCTTCCTCCAGCAAGGCCATAGCATCCTTAAGATTCCATGTCCTCCCCCAAACAGGGCCATCAACTGTCGGCAAAGCATTCAAATATTTGAGCCTATGGGGACATTTCTCATTCAAACTATAATTTCTCTTTTTTTCAGTGCTGGGGATTGAATTCAGCACGACCACACCCATGCTAGTCAAGTTCTCTACCACTGTGTTACAACTCTAATTGCCTATCCTCATTTTTACATTTTTATTTCTCTCTCTCTCTCTCTCTCTCTCTCTCTCTCTCTCTCTCTGTGTGTGTGTGTGTGTGTGTGTGTGTGTGTGTGTGATACCATGTGTGTGTCATGTGGAGGACAGAAGAGGTTATCAGATCTGCTGGAACTGCAGTCAGAGATGGTTGTGAGACACCTAATATGGGCACGAGGAATAGAACTCAGGTCCTCTGCAAGAGCAGCATGCACTCTTAACCACTGATCTTTCCATCTAGCCCCATCCTCATTTTAAAATTTTTATTTATGCCGGGCATGATGGCACATGCCTTTAATCCCTGCACTTTGGAGGCAGAGGCAGGCAGATCTTTGTGAGTTCAAGGCCACCCTGGGCTACATAATGAGTTCAAGCTAGCTGGGACTACAGAGAGACCCTGTCTCAAAAACACAAAATTTTTTAAAATATTTAATTAATTATTTTTATTTTATGTATATGAGTGTTATGCCTGCGTGTATGTAAGTGCTCCCGTGTGATGCAATGCCTGCAGAAGAAAGGAGAGGGTGTCAGATCCCCTGGAATTGGAGTTATGGATGGTTGTTAGCATCCATGTATGTACTGGGATACGAACCCGGGACTTTTGCAAGAACATTCAGTGTTGTTAACGGCTGAGCCATAACTCCAGGCCCTATTTATTTATTTATTTATTTATTTATTTATTTATTTTTATTTTATGAGTTTGAGTATTTTTCCTGCATGTAGGTAAGGATACCACATGTGTTCCATGCCCACAGAGGCCAGAAGACTGCATTGCATTCCTTGGAACTGGAAATACAAATGGCTGGAAAACATATGTGGGTGCTGAAAACTGAGCCTGGGTCCTTTGCAAGAGCAGCCAGTGCTCTTAACTGCTGAGTAATCTCTCCAGCTCCTCCATCATCCTCATTTTTAAAACTCGATCTATTCATTTATAAGTGTGGAGGGAAGAGTTTCACACATTCATGTATCTGGAGAACAACTTGCCGAAATCAGTTTTTTCCTTCCACTATCTAGGCTCCAGGGACTGAGCTCGGGTCATCAGGCTTGCCTTTACACTCTGACTCATTGTGCAGGTCTCCCCAACCTCTTTTTTAGTGGACTATGTCAAATATATTTTTATAAAAACTGAAGCCTAACTGACATATGACCTGAATTATATGATGTTGGAGCATGAATAAAATCTTGATTTATGCAACAAATTAGTCCCACCTCAAAGGATTTTGTGAGGGAAAATGTTGATCACAGGTGATAAACTTTATATAACTATAACTTTATATTCTGAAAAACAAAATTATATAGTAGGACAGGAAATTAATGACTGAGGGACATGAGGGAATGGGATCCCCTGAGAGAACCAGGAGAGTTCCTTGTCCTACAGTTGAGTGCATCTTCAAATAGATCACAAGGCCATCCACAAGAGAGACACCACAGAGAGCTAAGTACAGACACCTAGGGATGTGCACATAAATCTATGACATCCAATGAAGGTTGGAGGTTTCTAAAACCTCCATCTCCCCAGGAATTTTCCACTGTATAGTTATGTGAGTTGTTACCATCAGGGACAATTTGGTGAAGGGGATAGATGATCTCTATGCATAATGCTTGACAGCTATGTACAAATCCAGATATCAAATTAAAAAAATTTAATTATGTAATTTGAAGATGGTGGTAGGTGAACAAAAATGAGTCAGCAAAATAAACCATGTTAGGTGGTGTGCCAGTACACACTTTTAATGCCAGCATTTAGAAGGTGGGGCAGGTGGATCTCTGACTGTAAGGACAGAGGGACTTCATAGAGAGTTTAAGGTTACCCAGTGATATACAGTAAGACTCAGCCAAAAACAACAACAACTAAAGAATTAATGACTCTGTTTTACAGATGAGGGATCAGTGCTTAATGTGTGTTTTCTAAATGTTTTCATCTAGATGTTTCCATCTGCAAACCTTTTGTGTGGAGGGAGAGGCAAGCCACTTCACAGCTTTTGGAGTCAGAACACAACATAGAAGAACCTGTTCTCTTCTTCCACGATGTGGGTTCCAAGGATCAACCTCAGGGTTGATGAGATGCACTTTGATCTGAGGATCCATCTGGCCAACCTTCATTTGAAATTCCAAATGGATCTTAATATTCACAAGATGAAACTCAAAGAGAGATTAACACTGGGATGGGAGAAGGTCACTTGAGTATCCTAAGGAGACACAAGCCCTTTGCCCTTCATGCCAATGTTCTTTCACTCAGATGCTGTTTCTTTAACAGAGCAGAGATCAGACTCTGGTGGAACGGTGTGATGTCACAGGTGCTTCAGAATGTTTGATCTAAAACTCTTAGTTACAGTGAGAGATATCCTCACAGCTGTGAGACTGAGCTCTTGGCATGTGTGAGAGGAGCTTTGAGTGCTTCGATCCTGAGAGAGCCATGCAGGTGTTCGCACAGGGTAAGTGTCACCCAGTGTTACACTACACTAAATGTCAGATCATGAGCTGTGTTCCTTCAAATACTTGGGAGTGTTTCAGGTACCCCTGGGCATCTCTAGATAAATAACTAGAGATGTAGAAGGATTTAGAATAGGTTTTGGTTTTAAATAGGTTTTGGTTTAGTGATAGAAGACAATAGGAGGGTATGTGGATAAAGATAGAATAAAGATTTAAAAAAGAAAAAAAAGGAAGGAGAGTCCAGAGGAATCTTGGTCACCAATGGCTGCCTTCAGACAGAGCTATAGGGACATGGTATGGGCCACTCTGGTCAGATTTTTGACTACACTTAATTATCTGAGATTTTAGAGTACCCCACAGAGCCATAATGACAAAGAAAACAAGAAGTACAAAATGTGATCCAGGCAGACTCTTTGAAAATAGATGGAAACTTACCAGTCATTCTTTCCAAAACTCATGGTTGTCTAAACAAAGAAAAGGGAGAAACCCCAGACATGTTCAAGATTCAAATAATCCTCACTGATCCCAAGGACTAAGTAAGATGGTGGTTCAGCACAGATCAACATCTACTTTAATAAGGAATCAAGAAGTGCTGGGGATATAGCTATGTGGCAGAGCAATTCCTTAGCATGTGTGAGGTCCTAGGTTCATTTCCCACCAACTCAGAAAAATATTACCTACCTCTATTTCACCTGTAGTCACTTTTGCTAAAGAAAGAGAAACAGAGTTATTCTCGTTGTAATTCCATCTTTTACCTGTTCTAAGACAACTGAGAGAAGATGTGATTCCCCTGACTTCTACAGCAACTGCATCAGAGATGGAGCCAGATCACCAGAACCCAAGGAAGAAGGGTAAAGAAAGGGGATCCAGAGAAAAGGAGTCAGATGTGTGTGCCCCTAGTCCTCGTGACCCCTGGTCTCCAGGTGAATGAAGGACAGAATAGGATGCCCACTACAACCTAGTCTCTCATTCTTTCTCAACTATCCTAAGTGAGGTTCTAAAGGCACATGGCAAGGGGTGTCCTGGTAAGAATTTCAGTTCTGCAGCTATGACAGAATGGGAACCAACAAATTCATTTGTGTCTACACAGGTGTCCAACATGCAGAGTGGTCCAGGGAAAGAGGTACTGGAGAGCAGCCTGTGCTTCGCAAAAAAGGTACAGAGTAACTCCATTCCTAGACTGCTTTATAGACAGGAGCAGAGGGGGTTGATATAAGCCAGTCTGCTCAGATGTCTTCAGATGACACATGAAAATTATTCACAACATGGGGGCTAGAGAGATGATGCAGTGGTTAAAAGAACTGACTGCTCTTGCAGAGGACACTGGTTCAGTTCCCAATTCCCACATGACAGCTAACAACTGTCTATAGCTCTAGTTCCAGGGGAATTCAACACACAAAATAAAAATAATAAATATTTTAAAAAATATTCAGACATATGTGAAGGGAAAGTGGCCACAAGGCCTAAGCTCACTGCTCAGGAATGTCCATCCCATGGTCATGCACATGGGGGCTTCCCTCCCTGCAGCCCCACAGGCCAGCAGTTCTGCAACCTCTAGTGCTGCCCCTGCAGTTGTCATACCTGTAAAGAGATGCAAGAGAAAGAGGGTCCAGAAGACGAAGAATTCGGTTGATGTCAAGGCAAGTATGCATCCTTCACAACCCTCAAGTTTCTTGTCACTGCAGGAAAATCACTTACAGTTGAGTGGATACTTGTCACCATGTCCTCATGAAGTGCTGTCTAAATTTCAGTGGAGTGGCCGGGAAGTGCCCAGGAGCTCCCTGATGGGTCACATACATGCTCACTGGGCTTTTGTTCCTGCAGCTCCCAGGAGAGCTGCCTTCCTTCCTCCAGCGCAGCCACTGAAGCTGCTACAGAGCTGCAGTTCTTCAGGAGGACACGAAAAACAAGCATCTGGACTGTGTGTCACATTGAAGGGACGAAACTCAGAATAAACAAGATGAAAAGATTCAGTTACAGTCCTGAGGACGAAGAAGACTTCTACAGACTTCTGGGTGGGATTTCTGAGTTGAGAAAATGCACAGGACCAGATCTAAAAGACTGAACATGTGAAGAGATGTTATTGCGGCAGGGAAAAATGACTTCTTCATCTCTGCCCAAGATATTTATTCCCAACATGGTGAATTGATGGCATATGCAGTCATGAAGACCTAAGGCCACTTCAATGTTTTTGACTTGAGTAGAATTTTTCACGTATTCAAAGGCATGATAAATCTGTTTGGTAGGAAAAAAAGTGTGACCAGGTTGAAGAATCAGTTAACAGAAAAATTCAACATGTAAAACATTATGTGTGCATCAACGAAAGAAACAACTTGCGTTCATGATAGTAAGGTTTAGACCTTCCTAGAGGGAGGAGCCTGCTTCTGCTCAGGGACCAGCTCAGGTAGAAACACAGGAGGTCACCCATTCACTTCAAAGAATCTCTGAAGATGGAAGCCCACACTGCACACTCACCCCACCAGACAGACCCTCCAAGCCACCTCACTCTTCCTTTCTTTGCAGAAGTTCTTGTGATCTTGAGCTTCGTGGCAGCTGACCTGTTATTCAGTGTGACTAACAAGGTACCTTCAGCAACAGATGATCTTCAGAGTCACAGCCACGAGGGAAAAGAATAGAGATGTGTCAGGCTAATTAAACCCTGCAGGGCTCTGTTCAAGGATAGACAAGGGTAGATCTGCTGTCCATTCTAATGATACCCCCCCAAAAAATGACTCCTTGGTCACGCCCACAGGCAAATGGATGTGGATCCATAGCAAATCTTTTGTGTGTCCTTGGGGGTGTGGTTATTGGATGAAGGTCAGGGATGATTAAGATTACTTACCCTCTCCCCACTGCCCAACCTCTCCAGCTCACCAGCTGTCTGTCTCCACACAGTACCTTTGTCCATGGTGGTGGAGTACTTCGGCCAAGTAGGGATGCCTGGACACCCCTCCAAAAGGATCCGCTTCTTCCTGGCCCTGTGAGCACCTTCTTGGGGACCAGCTCCCGATCTGCCCAAACCCTGCTCCTATACTTGCATCATTTCATCACAACTATTCTGGTTCTGAGTGGTGACTCTCAACCTCATAGCAGTTGAAACCTTCAAGCGGAAAGGTGATAGAGGGAGATAAGAAAGGGTCCTGATATTGTGATAGTCATTCAGAAACAACACTAGCCCCCCCCCCAGACTGAGTCACCTGATGGATTAAGCCCCTTGGAAACAACAATGAGTTCTTTTTATTTCCCTGGACTGAGCACAGAATGGGAAGTGCAAGCTCAGTGTCAAGGATGCCCTGGAAGCCTGTAGTTTCAGGTCACACTGCAGAGACAGCGTCCCCACACCCTGTCTCTTGGTCACATGCTTACACCACGGTAACCTCTCCCACTTGCCCTGCATGAGTCTGGGAGTTGTGATTACAGAAAGGCACACTTACCCCCTCCCTGTGGCAGCTACATCACCTGCCCCATGGAAGAGGATGACCCCATATCCAAAAGAAACATTTTCCCATCCTTGCTAGGCAAAGACACCAGGAAAATCTTTTACAAGGAATTCATGAATCCGCAGCAGGAATTCTTACAAGCCATGGATTACAGAGTGTGGGTCACAAAAGAGCTGTGTGAGGAGGTATGTTAGTTGATAGGCAGGGAATAGGTGGAGTAGGAGATAAGAGAGAGTAGCAGTGGTGGGGATCATCCTCCAGTGATCACCCTTCATTTTCTTTTCCAGATCCCAAACCAGGACCCACACCACGTGGTGTGGAGCTGGGGCACCAGGTCACCCTCTTTTAGGTTCCCAGACCTGGGGACCATCAGCAGGGTCCTGGAGCATGGGGCTGCATTGGTCCAGGTATGTGGAGTTCTTGACCAGTAGTATAAACCTAACCATAATCCTGGCCCTAACCATGAGCCTAATCCTAACCCAACCCACAACCTAAACTTAAACCTATCACTAACCCTAACTGTAACCATTACCATAACCCTAATTCTAACAAAGCATAAGCCTAAGCCTAACCTTCACCCTAAACCTAACCCTAAACTTAACCATAACCCTAACTCTCACTATAACCCTAATTCTAACACCAAACCTATCACTAACCATAAGCCTAACCCTAACAGTAACAATAAACTAACGCTATTCCCAAACCTCTTCCCAACCCTAAATTTATCCTAAACCATAACCCTAAGCATAATCCTAACTGTGAACCTGATTCTAAACCTAAACCTAACTGTAGCCCTATTCTAACCTTAACTTAACCCTAACCCTGACCCTAACCCTAACCCTAACCCTCATCCTAACGTTAACCCTAAACTTAATCCTAACTCTAACACTGAAACTAACCCCAACCCTAACACTTACCATAAACCTAAAACTATCCCCTAATCCTAACTGTAACCATAACCCTAAATGTATCTCTAACATTAACCCTAATCCTAAACGTAAACCTAACACTAAGCATAAACCTAACAGTAACCTTAGCCTAACATATCCCTAAACCTATCCGTAATCCTAACTCTCTCCTTAACCTTTACCCTAAGTGTATCCATACCAGTAACCCTTACATAAAACTATCGCTAAACCTATCCTTGACCCTAACTCTATCCTGAATCCTAACCCTAAAACTAACCCTAAGCTTAAACCTAAAAATAAGCATAATCCTAACAGTAACCTTAACCTAACACAATCCCTGAATGTGTACCCCTAGCCCAAACTGTATTATTAACCCTTACTCTAACAATGACCCTAACTGTAACCCTAACCTGTACCTAACCCTAACTTAACACTAAATCTAACCCTAACACTAAACCTTACCAAAAAGCTAACCCTAACCTGAAACAGAACCCTAAATATAACCCAAAACCTAAGGAGAGCACTAACCCTAACCCTACCTTAAACTTATCACTCACCCTAAACTTTACCCTAACTCTAACCCTAAAACTTCCACTAATTCTAAACCAAACCCTAATCCTAACCATAACCTAAGCCTAATCCTAATCCTAATTTTTACCCTCACCGTAACCCTAACCTTAACCATAATCCTAACCCTAAACCTAACTGTAATCCTTAGCCCTTAATCTAAACATAACCCTAACCCTGAATCTATCCCTAACCATAATCATATGACAAACCCTAAATATAACCCTAACCCTAACCCTAACCCTAACCCTATCCTTACCTTAAATCTATCCTTCTAAACATAAACATAACCCTAAACCTAACCCTAACCCTGACCCTAACACTAACCCTTACCCTAACCCTAACCCTCAACCTCATCCTAAAGGTAACCCTAAATCTAACACTAACCCTAAACCTAACTCTAACCCTAAACATTACAATAAATGCAACCCTAACCATAACCCTATACCATACCCTCACCTTACCCTAGCTCTAACCCTAAACCTAACTAAACACTAACAGTAAACTTAAACCTAAGCCTAGACCTAAAACTAACCATAAACCTAACCAAAACACTAAGCCTAACCTAGAAAGAATCCTAAACATAACCGTAAGCCTAAACTTAGCCCTAACCCTAACACTATCCCTAAACCTATCCTTAACCGTAAACAAACACTAACCCTAACCAAAAACAAAACCCTATCCCTAACTCATTCTTTAACCCTAATCCTAATGATAAACCTAATCCTAACCGTAACCCTCGACCTCATGCTCACCCTAATCCTAACCTAATCCTAACAATGAAAATAACCCTAACCCTAACCCTAACCATAATCCTAAACATATCCCTACCCTTAACTATTACATGAAGCCTAAATGTAACCCTAACCATAATCCTTAACTTAAACCTCACCCGAACCATATCCCTGACAGTGACTTTAACCTAACACTATAACTAAACCTACCACTAACCATAACTCTGTCCTTAATCCTAACTCTAACCCTAACCCTAAACTAAGATGTAACCCTAACCCTACCTTAAACCCTTCAAACACTCTAGATTTTACTGTAACCCTAACCCTAAAACTGACATTGAACCTAAACAAAACCCTCACCCAAACCCTAAACTTGAACTAAACCTAACTCTAACCCTAACCCACACCATAACCCTAAACCTAATGCTAATTCTAAAACTAACCCAAACCATAACAGTAATCCTAAACCTAACACTAAATCTATCCCAAACCTAAACATAACCCAAATGCAAACCCTAAACCTAACCATAAACTGAACCATACTGCTAACCCTAACCATAAAGCTATCCCTAACCCTAACCCTAATTGTAAAGCTTACCCTACTCCTAGCCCTAAGCCTAACCCTAAACCTAAACCTAAACATAACCCTAACCTAACCCTAACCTTAACCATAAAACAAATCTTCACCCTCAACCTCACTCTCACTCTAACCCTAAACCTAATCCTAACACTTAAACTAACCCTAATACTAATGCTAAATGTAAATCTAAACATATACCATACCCTAAGTTTATCCTTAACCATAACCATAACCTTAATCCTAACCATAAACCTAACCCTAACCCTAAGCCTAAACTTAAACCTCACATTTAGCATAGCCCTAACAGTAAATTTAACCTAACACTATCCCAAACCTATTCCTAACCCTAACTCTATTCTTAAAACTAACCTCACCCCTAATTCTAGCCCTAAACCTAACCATAACCCTAATTCTAACCTGAAACCTAATCATAATTCTAACCTGAAACCTAACCATAATTCTAACCTGAAACCTAACTGTAATTCTAACCCTAAACCTAACCCTAACCCTAGCCAGAACGCTAAACATAACTGTAGCCCTATCTCACACACTAAACTTAACCCTAGCCATGACCCTAACCTTAACCCTAACCCAAACCTAAACCTAATCTTCACCCTAAACCAAACCCTAACCCTAAACCGAACAAAAACCCTAAACTTAACATGAAACAGGAACCTAAGCATAACTCTAACCCTAATCAAAGCCCTAACCATAGACCTATCCCTAAAACTATCCTTAACTCTAATACTAACCTTAACACTAACTTGAATGCGAACCCTATACTTAACCCAGTCCTTAACCCTAACCCTAAACTAAACCCTAACCCTAAACCTCTCCTAATCCTATCACTCATTATGAACCTTACACCTAACTGTAACCCTAAAACTTACACAAAACTTAAATCAAACCCCGAACCTAACCCTAACCATAATCCTAACCTTAAGCCTAACCCTAAACTAAACCTAATTCTAACTGTAACCTCACCCTAACCCTAACTATAACCCTAACCCTAACCCTAATCCTAAAACTAAACATATCCCTAATCCTAAACCTGACTGCAACCATAACCATAACCCTATTTCTAATCCTAAACCTAACCATATGCCTAAGACTAACCCTATCTCTAATCCTATCCCTAAACCTGTCCTTAACCCTCACCCAACCTCAACCCTTATCCTAACCCTTACCCAAACCCAGAACCTAACCGTAACCTGAAACCTAATGCTAACACCAACCATGAAGCTATCCCTAACCCAAACCCTATTCCTAACTGTAAACCTTACCCTAATCATAAACCTAACCCTAACCCTAACCCTAACTAACCTAACCCTAATTGTAAACCTAATCCTCACCCTCACCCTAAGTCTAAACCTAATGCTAACACTGAAACCAACCCTAATGCTAACTGTAAACTTAAACCTGTCCATAACTCTGTCTATCCTTAACCCTAACACTAAACCTAATTCCAACCATAAACCTAATCCTAACCCTAAATCTAAACTTAAACATAACAATAAGTGTGACCCTAACAGTAAATTTAACCTAACACTATCCAAAAACCTATCCCTAATCCTAACTCTATTCTTAGCCCTAAACTTTAAACCTAACCCTTAACCCTAATTCTAACGCTAATCTTTACCCTCACTCTAAAACCTAAACTTAACCCTAACCCTAACATGAATCCTAAACATAACCATAACCCTATCTTACACCCTAAACCTAACCCCAGCCCTGACCCTAAGCCTAACCCCAACTCAAACCTAAACCTAAACCTTACCCTAAACCTAACCCTAATTCTAAACCTAACCAAAACCCTAACCCTGACCTGAAACAAGAACCTAATCATAATAACCCTGACCAAAGCCCTAACCCTAAACCTATCCCTAAACCTATCCTTAACCCTAGCACTACCCCTAACATTAACCTGAATCCGAACCCTAACCCTAATACAATCCTTAACCCTAACCATAAACTTAACCCTAACCCTAACCCTCTCCTAATCCTACCATTCACTATAAATCTTACCCCAACCATAACCCTAAAATTTACACTAAACTTAAACCTAACCCTAACCCTAACTACAGCCCTAACACTAACACTAATCCTAAACCTAAACCTATCCTTAATCTTAATTCTAACCGGAACAATAACTGTAACTCTATTTCTAACTCTAAACCTACTGTAACCCTAACACTAAAGCATTCTTTAACCCTATCCCTAACCCTATCATTAACCCTAACCCTGACCCTATAACTTTCCCTAATCCTAAACCTAAATGTAACCCTAACCCTAATGCTAAGTCTGAACGTACCCTGAAACAGAACCTTAACCCTAACACTTCCCCTAACCCTAGCCTAAACACTAACATGAATGCTAACCTAACCCTAACCCTAACACTAACCTTAATGCTAACTCTAAGCAAACCCTAACCCTAACCATCTCCCTAAAACAAAATTGAAGCCTAACCTATCCCTAACCTTAAACCTAATGTTACCCCTCACCCTTATCCTAACCCTGAACCTGTCTGTAACATTAACTTTAATGCTAATCCTAAGCCCAAACATAAACATACGCCTATCCTGCCCTATCTTAACCATTACTGTAACCCTAACTCTAACCTTGACCCTAAAATTTACCCTAATCCTAAACCTAAACATAACCCTAACCCTAATGCAAAGCCTAAATGTAACCTGAAACAGAACCCTAACCCTAACCCTTCCCCTAACCCTAGCCCAAACACTAATATGAACTCTAACTTAACCCAAACCTTAACACTAACCTTAATGCTAACCCTAACAAACCCTAACCATAACCATCACCCTAAACCAAACATGAAGCCTAACCTAACCCTATACCTAAACCTAATGTGATCCCTCACCCATATCCTAACCCTGAACCTGTCTGTAACGTTAACCTTAACACTAACCCTAAACCCAAACGTAAACATACTCCTACCCTAACCTTACCTCAACCCTTAATGTAACCCAAACTTTAACTTTAAATATAAACATACCTACCTTAAACCTTACACTAACCCTAACCCTAAAGCTAACCCAAACTCTAATCCTAAATGTAACCCGAAACATAATGGTAATCCTAACACTAAACCTATCCCAAACCCTAACCATGATCATAACTGTAACCCTAACCCAACCCTCAACTTTCCATAACCCTAACAATAACGCTAACCTCAAACCTGTCTCTAACCCTAACCCTAACCCTAAACTTTACCCAACTAAGCCTAACACTAAAAGTAACCCTAACCCTAAAGTTAACCATGAACTAACCCTGAATTAACCCTAAGCTAATGCTAACAATCCCCCTCACCCTAAATCTAAACTTAGCATTAACACTGAAACTAAGCCTAACTGTAACTCAAACCATAATCCTACCAATAACCCTAAACCTAAACCTATCCCTTACTGTGACAATAAGGATAACCCAAACACAAAATGTACCCCTAAGCCTAAACCTAACCCTAAACTTAAACCTAACCCTAAATATAACCCTAACAGTAACCTCAATTTAAAACAATCCCTAAATCTACCCCAAAACATAACTCTATTCTGAAAGATAACCTTGCCCCTAACCATAACCATAACCTTAACGTTAAATGTAATCTTAACCCTAACCCTAAACCTAAGCCTAACCCTAAGCCTAATGAAAAAAATAAACCTAACAACACCCTAACTCTATCCCACACCCTAAACTTAATCTTAGCCCTAACCCTAACTCTAACCGTGACCTAACCGTAACCCAACCTTAAACATAACCTTAAACCTAAACCTAACCAGAACCCTAAACCTAACCTGACACAGAACCCTAAACATAACACTAACCCTAAATCAAGCCCTAATCATAACCCTAGCCTCAACATATCACTCATTCTAACCCTTACTCTAATCCTAACCCTAACACTAACACTGAATCTAAACCAAAACCTAACTCTAATTCTAGACCTCACCCTAAACTAAGCATAAGCCTAACCATAAGCCTGACCCTAACCCTAAGCCTAACACTAACGCTAACCATAATCCTAAACCTAAACCTATCCCTAACCCTAACTGTAACCCTAATTCCAACTAAGCCTAAGCCTAAGCCTCACCCTCACCCTAAACCTAACCCTAAACTTAACCGTAACCCTAAACCTCACCATATCCATAATCCTAAACCTAAACCTATCCATAACCCCAAGCCTAACCCTAACAGTAACAGTAACCAAACACTATTCCTAATCCTATTCCAAACCCTAAATCTATCTCTAACCCTAACCTCAAGTATAACCTTAACCATAATCCTAAACCTAACCATAACCCTATCCCAACCCTAACCCTAACCCTAACCCTACCATAAACCATTCACTCATTCTAAACCTTATCCTAACCCTCACCATAAAACTTACAATAAACGTAAACGAAAGCCTAACCCTAAACTAAACCTAACTCTAACCATACATAACACTAAGCCTAACCCTCAATCTAGCCCTAACGCTAAACCTGAACCTAACCCTAATCCTAAAACTAACCAAAATAATAACAGTAACCCTAACCCTAACACTAAACCTATCCCAAACCCTAACTATTCCCTAACAAAAACCGTAAACCTAAACATAACCCTAACACTAATGATAAACCTAACCATACCCCTATCCCTAACCTTAACTCTGATCCTAAATCTAAATCTTACCCTACTCCTAAGACTAACCCTAACCTTAACTCTAAACCTATGTTTAACCCTAACCATAGACTAAGTGTAAGCCTAGTCCAAAACCTAAACCTAATTGGAACACGATACCTAACCCTAACCATTACCCTCAACATACCCCTAACCCTAACCCTATACCTAAACCCTACCCTAACCCTAAACCTATCCCTAACTATAACCCTAACCATAACATAACCTTAACCTAAACCTAAATGTAACCCTGAAACTTACCCTGAGCATAAACCTAAACAAACCCTAATCCTAAACCTAATCCTAATCTGAACCCTAATACTAAGCCTGAATCTAACCCTAGCAGTAACCCTAACACTAAATGTATCATAAACCTTACCTTATCTTTAACCCTAAATCTAACCCTTACCCAATCCTTAAACTAACACAAAACCTAACTGTAACCCTAACCATTAACATAAACTGATCCCTCACACTAACCAGAACCTTAACCAGAGCCCTAAGCCAATCCCAAACCATAACTGTAAATCCAACCATAAACATATCCTGATCCCTAACCCTAACCTTAACCAAGACATAACCCTAACCCTAAAACTAACAGTAACCCAAACCGAAAGCTTAAACCTATCCCTAACCCTCACCGCAAACCTAATTATAAGCCTTATCCTAACCCTAAACCTAACCGCATCCTTAAATATAACCCTAAACCTTATTCTGAACCAATCCCACATCCTAACACAAACCATAACCCTAACCTTGAATCTAAAACTAACCATAACCCTAACTCTAAACCCTACCCTAACCCTAACCCTAACCCTAACCTAACCCTAACCCTACCCCTGACCCTAATGCCTAACCCCTAACCATAAACTTAAAAATATACCTAACCCTCGCTGTAACCTAACCTTAACCCTAAAACTAACTGGAAACCTAACCCTAACCCTAAACTTATACCTGACCCTAAGCCTAACAATAATAGTAATCTTAACCTCAACCTAACCCTAACCCTAACCCTAATTGTAACTGTAACCCTAACCCTATCAGAAATCCTAACACTCACCTTAAGCCTAAACCAAACCATATCCTAACGTAACCCTAACTTTAATCCTAACCTGTCACGCCATCTCCAAAGGAGCCTGTGTGATATCCTCCGTGGGTTGAGGCTGAAACTTCCAGAAGGTTGCCTCTTGGAATTGGCTATGCTAAAAAGACATGTTGTGTACTTGGCGTGCTTTTACTTGCTATTATCTTTCTGACTGTCACTGTATCATGGGCTTTCAGGGGGCCCAGAAAGCACCTGGTGTTCTTGACACTGCTGTCACTGCCTTTATTGAAATCTTTTAATTATCCTAGTATGCAGGAAGAGTTCTCAGGAACTCAATCACCCGAGACAACTTTGCCTCCAGATGCCTAATGTTGAAAGTACGTGATGGATTAAGGTCATTTTGACCTGAAACCACAGAGCTGAGCAGAATCTTGAGTGTGTAATAAAAACTGGCAGTAGAAACCACAGTATCATAAAGCAGGAATTTGCTGGCTGGTACCAGGTTGATAAGATAAAGAAATGTGTTTTGGCTATACATGATGATTGGCAAAATTGTTTTACTTTTATCTCTGAAACTGAAAATGACTAATTACAGAACAGTCATGCTGTTAAAAAAAATTTGCAATCTTTGCTGTATATATCTCAAACCTTGAATCTGCAAAAACACATTCAGACTTTCACCAAGCTCTTGTGTGTCTGTTTGTCACTCGCTGAATCCTTGTTCACTCTCTCAAGGACCCTGTTCCCATCGGACTGAACTACTCCAGTCTGGGCTGGTCCATCGCACTAACCCTAACCTTAAACTTTACCCTAAACCTAAAAATAAGCTAAACCCTAACACTATTCCTAACCCTATCCCTAACGTTAAATCTTTCCTGATCCCTAGACTTCTCCCAAACCCTAACACCAAACCTAACCTAAACCTAAACCTGTGGCTAACCCTAACCCTAAACATAAACCTAAACATAATGCTAACCCTAACACTCACCTTAACTGCAAACCTATCCCTTACCTAACCCTAACCCTAACCCTAACTTAAATCTAACCCTAACCCTACCCCAAACCTTAGCAGTCCCCTAACCCTACCCCTAAACCTACCACTAAACCTATCCCTAAAACTAAATTTTACCCTAACCATAATCCCACACTAACTTTAAACATATTTGTAACCCTAACCTTAAACCTAACAAATCCCAAACATTTAACCTAACCCTAAGCCTAACCCTCACCCTAACTCTAACCCAAAAACTACCTATAACCCTGACCCTAACCATAACCCTAAACCTATCCCTAACCCTAAGTATAACCCGAATTATAGCCCTAACCATAACCCTAACAATAAACATGACCCTCTCCTTAACATAAACCTAACCCAAAACCTAACACTAACCCTAACACTGACATTAACCCTAACCTTAACCCCAACCCTAACAATAAATGTGACCCGAAAAATAAACCTAAACCTAACCCTAACCCTATACCGTTCACTAACACTAACCCTAACGCTAAAGCTAACCCAAACAGGACCCTAACCCTAACTTTCACCCTAAAACTAACCCTAACCTTAATCCTAACTGTAACCTTAAACCTAACCCTAAACCTAACCTTACACTAAACCTTACAGTAAAGCTAACTCTAACCCTAAGCATAACACTAAACTCAGCCCTAAAATTAATGCTAAGTGTATAGTTATTCTTAACTATAACCATAAACCTAACCCTAGAGCTAACCATAATCCTAAGGCTAACCCTAACCCTGAAACTAATCATAGCCGTCACGCTAACCTTACCCTAACTCTAACCTTAAATTTACATCTAACCCAACCCTAATACTAAACTTAAACCTAACACTAACCGTATCCCCAGACCCGAACTTAACATAACCCTAAGCCTAAAGAGAAACCAATCCCAAACCCTAACCCTAAAACTAATCTGAAACCTAACCCTATCATGAACCCTAACCCTAACCGTAAACCTATTCTTAACTATAAATATAAACCTAACAGTTAACCTAACCCTAATCTAAACCTATCCATATCCTTAAACCTAACTCTAACATTAACCCTAACCCCATTCTTAAACCTAACCCAAAACCTATTCCTAACCCTAAATATAAACCTAACCATATCCTTAAACCTAACTCTAACATTAACCCTAACCCCATTCTTAAACCTAACCCTAACCCTATTCCTAACCTTAACTATAAACCTAGCAATAAACCTAACCCTAATTCTAAACCTAACCATAACCCTAAACCTAACCCTAACACTAACCATAAATCTTTTCTTAACCCTAACCCTAAACATAATCCTAAACCTGTTACCCAAGCCTGACAATAACCCTAAAACTAACTCTAATCTTAACCCTAAACATTACCTTCAAAATAAACCTAACACTAACCCTAACCCTATCCACAACCCTAACCCTAAAAATATCCCTAAACCTAACCCTGACACTAACCTAACCGTACAGTAACCGTAACCTTAACCCTAAACCTAACCCTATCCCTAATCCTAAAGCTAACCATAATTGTTCCCTAACCCTAACCTTAACACTAAACATAACCCTAATCCTAATTCCAACCCTAACCATAAACCTACACCTAACCCTAACCCTTCACTAAGCCTTACCATAATCCTTACCCTAGGCCTAACCATAACTATAACCATAATCCTAACCATAAAATAATCCTAAACCTATCCCTAATCCTAACTGTGATCTCCAACCTATTTCTAAATCTAACCGTAACACTAAAGCTAACCCTACCCCTACGCCTAACCCTATTCTGAACCCTAACCTAACCCTAACAATAACCCTAAACCTGAAACCAACCCTAACCCTGAAAGTAACCCTAACCCAAACGCTAACCTTGAAACTAATTCTAACCCAAACCATAAACATACATCTAAACCAAAATCTACGCTAACCCTTACCCTAAGCTTTACCCTAAGCCTTACCCTAACCCTAACTGCAACTGTAACCCTAACCTTAAAACTAATCCTAAACCTATCCCTAACCATGACCATAACTCTAATCCTCAAGCTAACCCTAACCCTACCTCTAACCCTAACCTGAATCCTAATCTAAACCTAAATTTAACCCTAATCCTGAAGCTAACCCTAAACCTGAAACTAACCATAACTTGGGCTCTAACTCTGAAACTAATTCTAACCCTAACCCTAAACCTACAACTAACCCTAACTCTACACTAATCCTTACCCCAAATCTTAACCCTAATGCTGACCCTAAACCTAATGGAAACTCAAACTTCAACCCTAACCCTAACAGTATCCCTAACATTAACCCTATCATTGACGCTAAACTTAACCCTAACACTAACCCTAAAACTAACCATAACCATATCCCTAACTCTAACCCTAAAACTAACTGTAACCATAACCCTGACCTTAACCCTAAACCTAACCCTCAATATAAACCTAACACTAATACTAACCCTATCCCTAACACTGACACTAACCCTAAACCTATCCCGAACTGAAACCCTAATGAAAACCTAACCATACCCGAACCCTAACTTTAATGCTAAACCTAAACCTAACCATAATGCTAACCTTAACCCTAAACTACCCCTACCCTTAACGTTAAAGTAATGCTTACCCTAAACCTTGCCCTAACACTAACCATAACCCCAACCATAAACCAAAATCTAACCATAACCCTAAAGCTAACAACAAACCTAAACCCATCCCTAACCTGAACCCTTACCTAACCCTAAGCCTAAACCCAACTGTAACCCTGAAATCAAACCTAACCCTCACTCTAACCCTAACCCTTACTCTAACCTTGAAACTAACTTTTACCCTAACCCTAAACCTACACCAAGCCCTAACTTTATACTATCCCTTATCCTAAAGCTTAACCTAACCCTAACTGGAACCTAAATTTTAACTCTAACCCTAACACTACCCCAACCCTAAACCTATCCTTAACCCTAAACCTAAACCTAAACCTAACCCTCACCCTCACTCTAACCCTAACCCTAACTCTAACCCTGAAACTAACTCTAATCCTAAACCTAACCCTACCCCTAACCTAGCCCTACACTAACCATTACCCCCATCCTTATCCTTAACCCTAAACCTAAACCTAACCCTCACCCTCACCTTCTCTCTAACCCTAACCTTAACTCTAACCCTAACCCTACACTAATCATTACCCCAAACCTAACCCTAACCCTAAACCTAAACCTAACCCAAAACCAAATTTGAACCCTAACCATAACACTACATCTAACACTAACCCTATCCTTAACCGTAAACCTAAACCTAAACCTAACCCTCACCCTCACCCTCACCCTAACCCTAACCCTAACTCTAACCCAAGATGTAGCACTAACCCTAAATCTAGCCCTAATCATGACCCCATACATAACACTAAACCTATCCATAACACTAACAGTTGTTATATGACACCGTTCCTTCTAACTTGTATCTATAAAATCTGTGATATGGTTGTCACTCTGGGTATTTAAGAAAAATACATGTTGCCTGTGTTTCTAAGTGCTTGCTTTCCTTTAGCAAACACTGTAGGACCAGCAATTAATTTAGTATAGTGAAAACTAAATAGCAGTAACATATCCTACTAAACAATGTTTCTTATAATTTGTAAGTAAAATGGCTGTGGCAAGAGAGTCACTCAGGGTGTTTAAGAAAAATATATGTCGTCTGTGTTTGAAAATGCTTCCTTTCCCTTAGAAAATACTGTATGTCCAGATATGTAGTCAGCATTGTGTAAATGAAAAACAATAACAGTTGCTGTAATACACTTGTAACTTGTGTTTTCAAGGTTTTGATATGGCTGTCACTCGAGGTGTTGCAAAGTATGACATATCGCCTGGGTTTCTAAGTGCTTGCTTATAGTGACAACGTATGGTAAGGAAAGGTTCCTGTATAAACATGTTCATTATAACATGTATGTAAAAGGGCTCTGATGTGAATGTCACTCAGAGTGTTTAAGAAAAATACATATCGACTGTGTTTGTAAGTGCTTGAATTTTATTAGCAAACAATGTGCATCCAGCAATGTGTTTAGTGTAGTGAAAGTTAAATACAACAAACATTCTCTAATGAAAACCAAAACTATTCATAACCCTATCCATAACCCTAACCCTACCCCTAACCCTAACTCTAACCCTAACTAAAAACCTAAACCTAACCCTAAACATAACCTAACCCAGACCCCATCCCTAATCCTAAACCTAACCCTAGTATTAACCCTAAAACTATCCCTTTCTGTAGTCCTAACCCTAAACTTAAACCTGTCCGTAAAACTAACCATAACCATAACCATAACCCTTACTCTAAATCAAACCTTAAAAGTAACCTGAACTGTAACCCTAACCTAATTAGGAATAAGTCTATTCCTAACCCTACCCTGAACCCTCAACCTAAACCTTTCCCAAACAGTACCCTAAACATAATTTCAAGCCTTAACTTAACCCTAAGCCTATCCCTACCATAAACACATCACTCGCCCTTACCTTAACCCTAACCCTAAACTTACCCTAAACCTTCAACAAACCCTAACCCTCACTCTTATCTAAACCTAACACTACCATAACCCTCACTCTCACCCTAAACATAACTCTAATTCTAACCACAACCCTACTCTAGCCCTTACCCTAACCCTAGCCCTAAAACTATGCCTAACCCGAATCCTAACCCTAACTGTAACACAAACCATAACCTTAAATCTAATCCTAACCTTTACCTTAAATCTAACCCTAACCCTAACCCTGACCTGACTCTAACCAAAACCTAGCAGTAACTCTAAACCTAAAAACAACCCTGTCACTAACCCTAACCCTAACCTTGAACCTTAAATCTAACCCTAACCTTTACCTTAAATATAACCCTAACCCTAACCTTATCTCAAAAACATAACCAAACCCTAAACTATTACCAACACTAACCCTATTGCTAAACATAACCTAACCCTAACCTTAAACCTAACCCTAACCCAAACCTTAAACCTAACTTAAACTAACCCTTACCCCAAAACCTAAACCTGAATCTAACCCTAACCCTAAACCTAAGCCTAAAACTATCCCTAATATTAACCCTAACCCTGAAACTAACCCAAAACCTAACCCTAACACTAACCCTAAAATTATCTCAAATTCTAACACTAACTCTAACCCTAAAGCTTTCCCTAAACCTATCCCTAACCCTAACCATAACCCTAATACTAACCCTAAATCTAACCCTAACCCTAACCCTACCCCAAACCTGTCACTCACCCTCTTTCTCATTCTAATACTAATCCTAAATCTCACCCTAAACATAAACCAAACCATAACCATAACCATAACCTTAACATAACCCTAATGTTAACACTCACCTTAATCATAACCCAAACCCTAAGCCTACCCTAAACCAAATCCTAAACCTAGCCCTAACCCAACCCTAAAACTAATGCTGCTCCTATACCTATCCCTAACTATAACTCTAAACGTGACCCTAACTATAACCCTAAACCTAATCAGAACCCTACCCTTAACCCTAAACTTAACCCTGACCCTAAACCTAACCCATAACTCTATCCCTAACTGTACCCATAACCCTAACCCTAGCCCTAAATCTAAACATAACCATAAGCATAACATTAACCCTAAAATGAAACCTAACTCTATCCCTGAGGTTAATCCCAAACAACCTTCAACATAACCCTAACTTTATCACTCACCCAAGTACTAACCATAACACAAAACCTAACCGAACACTAACCTGAACCTTAACCCCAACCTAACCCTAACTCTAATCCTAACATTAACCCTAACCCAAATCCTATTCTTATCCCTAAATCTATACTTAACAATAACCGTAAGCCTAACCCTAACTCTATACATAAGCCTTACCCTATCCCTAATGCTAACCTTTTCCCTAAACTTATCCTAACCATAACCTTAACTCTAACCCTTAAACTAACCAAAACCCTAACCCCAAACCTAATCTTAAACCTTTACCTAACCCTAACCCTAAAACTTTCCATAAACCTATTCCTGCCCTAACCTTAACCTTAAGCCTAACACTAACTATACACTAAGCCTATCACTCACCATAATCCTTACCCTAACCTTAACACTAAACCTTATAGTAAAACTAACCCAAAACATAATCCTAAACCAAACTTAACCCTAATCCTAATCTCACTCAAACCCTAACCTTAACCCAACCCTTAACCCTAACTGTAACCTAATGCTAATTCTAACTGTAAACCTATCCCTAACACTAACCCAAACTGTGACAGTAATTGTAACACTAATTGTACCCTTATACCTACAGTAACATAACCATAACCCTAGATCCAACCCTACCCATGCTTATCCTGAAACCTAAATCTAACCCTAATCCTGACCCTAACCCTAAACTTAACTCAAACCCTAACCCTTCCCTTAATGCTAAACCTAGACATAAGCCTAAACACCCTCTTAACCCACAACAATACCCTAACCCTAACCCTAAACATAACCCCAAACATAACACCAACCCTAACCCTAAAAATAAAACTAACCATAACCCTAATCCTAACCCTAACACAAACCTAACCCTAACCCTTACCACAACCCTAATCGTAAAGCTAACCCTAACCTGAAAGCTAACCTTAACCCTAACCCAAACCGTAAACTTTACCCCAAACCTCACACTCACCCTCACTCTAATCCTAACCCTAACACTAAAACTAACCCTAAACCTAACAATAACAAAAAACCTAAAACTGTCCCTAACTCTAACCATAAACCTAATCCTAACTCTAAATGTAAACCTGACCCTAACCCTAACCCTTTATTAAATTTAAAACTAAGCATATCTCTAACAGTAACTTCAACCTAACAGTATTCCTGAACCTATCACTAACACTAAGTCTCTCCTTAACCCTAACCCTAGCATAATCCTTGTAATAACCCTAACCCAACACTATCCCTAAACCTATCCCTAACCCTAACTATATCTTTAACCCCAAACATAACCCATCCCTAATCCTAAACCTAACCCTAACCCTACCCTAAAACTTTTACTCAATCTAAACTTGACCCTAATCCTAACCCTAAAACATACAATAAGCCTAAACCAAACTCAAACCTGGACCCTAACCTGAAACTAAACCTACCACTTATCCTAACCTTCACATTTATCCTAACCCTAACCCTAATCTTAAAACTAACCCAATCCATAAGAGTAACCCTAACTTTAACACTAAACCTATCCCAAAGCCTAATTGTAAACCTAAACCAAAACCTTAATCCAAACGTAACCCTAACCCTATTGCTAAACTTATTTATAAACCTCACCCTAACACTCACCCTATTCCTAAAATTAACCATCACCCAAACTCTAAACCAAACCCTAAACTAACCCTAACCCTAAACCTAACACTAAACCTCACACTAACCCTCACCATCACCCTCACTCTCATGCTCATGCTAACCCTAAACCTAACACTGAAACTAACCCTAAGCCTAACTTTAAAACTAACCTTGCTCCTAAACCTAACCTTAACTCTAACACTAAACCTAACCCTAACCTAACCCTAACACTAAGCCTAATCCTAACTCTAAGCCTCTCCCTAAACTTAACCGTAACCTAACCTAACCCTAACCCTAACCCTAATCCTAACCCTAACCCGAACTCTAAACCTAACCCTAAACCTCATGTTCACATTAACCCTAACCCTAATCCTAACCCTAACCCTAATTCTAACCCTAACCATAAACTTAACTTTATCCCTAATACTAACCCTAACTGTAACCCTAACCCAAACCCTAACCCTAAACATAACCCTAACCTTATTGCACACACTAAACCTAACCTTAGCCCCAATCCTAACCATAAATTAACCCTAACCCAAACCTAAACCTAATCTTAAACCTAACCTGAAACCTAACCCTAAGCCTAGCCATAACCATAACCCTAAACATAACCCTAACATAACTCTATTCCTATCCCACACTCTAAACCCAAACCTAGCCCTAACCATAACCCCATGCCACACTCTAAAACTAACACTAGCCCTAACAACCATAACCCTAACCCTAACCTAACCCTAACCCAAACCTAAACCTATCCCTAACAGTAAACATAGCCCTAACCCTAAAGCAGAACAGAAACCTAAACATAACCCTTACCCTAAAATAGGCCCTAACCCTAACCCTATCCCTAAACGTATCCTTAACACTAACTGTAACAAAAATTTTAACCTGAACTTGAACCCTAGCCCTAACCCAGTCCTTAATCCTAACTCTAACATTAACCCTAACACTAACTGCACCCTAAACCTTTCACCACCTCTAACTGTTACCCCTCAACCTAACCCTAAAACTTAAAGTAAACTTAAACAAAACATTAACACTAACCCTAACCCTAAACCTAACCCTAACGTGTAACATTTAAGGTAACCCTAATTCTAACCCTAACCATAACCATAACTCTAACCCTATCCCTAACCATATCCTTAAATCTAACCTGACTTTAACCTGAACCTAACCCTAAAAATAAACGTAACCCAAAACCTAATGCTAACCCTAAATGTAACCTAAAACCTTACCCTAACCATGACCCTTTCCCTAACCATAGCCCTGACACTAACCCGAACCATAAGTTTAACTAAATCCGAACCCTAACCATAACTCTAACCCTTACACTCACCCTAATCAAAACCCTAAGCCTAACAGAATCCTAACCCTAATCTAACCTTAGCACTAACCATAATCTAACCCTAAATCTGTCCCATACCTTAAGCCTAACCCTAATCATAACCCTAACCCTGAACATATCCCTATCCCAAGTTCTACCCTAAACTTACCCTAACCCTAACCCAAACCCTAATCCTGAAGATACCCTAACCCTAACCCTAACACTAACCCCAAACATTACCCTAAACATAACCCAACCCTATCCTCAAGCATGTACATAACTCTAGCCCTAAAACTAACCCTAACCCTAACCTACCCTATCCCCCAAAAAACCTAACCCTTATCCTGAATATAACCCTAACCCAAATCCTAACCTAAAACCAAACCATATCCCAAACCCAGTTCTTAACACTTACCCTAAACTTAACTCTATCAGTAACCCTACTCTAAACCTCTCACTCTAATAGTTACCACTAACCCTAACCCTAAAACTTACACTAAACTTAAACAAAACCCTAACCCTACCCCTAAACATATCTCTAGCCCTAACCCTAATTGTAACCCTTATGGTAACCCTATTTTAACTGTAACTGTAACCCTAAACATATCCCTATCCCTAACCCTATCATTACCCCTAATCTGCCCTTAACCCTAACCCTAACCTGAAACATTAATGTAACCCTAACCCTAATGGTAACCCTAAACTTAACATGAAATCTAACCCAAACCATAACCCTTGTTGAAACCATATCCCTGACCCTAATCCGAACCTTAACCTGACCATAACCCGAACCCTAACCAATTCCTAATCCTAAACCTAACACTAAGCATTACATTCACCCTAACCCAAACCCTAAGCCTAACGTAACACTAACACTAATCTAACATTACCCATAACCCTAACCTAACCCTAAACCTAACCCTAACCTAAGCCTACTCTTAGCCCTAACCCTTACTGTAAACATACCCCTTATCTAACCCTACCCTAAAACTTACCCTAAACCTAACCCTTATCCTAATCCTGAACCTAAGCCTAAACCTAACCCTCATCCTAAACATAAACCTAAACATAACCCTAATCCTATCCCACTCCCTATACATAACCCTAGCCCTAAACCTAACCCTAACCCTAACCTAATCCTTTCCTAAACTAAACATAAACTTTATCCTTAAGAGTAAGCCTAACCCTAATCCTAACCTGATCCAGAACCTTATCCCTAAACCAGTTCTTATCCCTAATCCTAACCTTAACTTTAACACTAACTGTAACCTAAACCTGTTGCTCACTTTAACCGTTACCCCTAGCACTAACCCTAAAACTTACACTAAACTTAAACAAAACCCTAACCCTAAACCTAAACATATCCCTAACACTAGCCCTAACTTTAACCTTTACATTAACCCTATTTTAACCTTAACCATAACCATAACTCTAACCCTATTCCTAACCCTATCTTTAGCCCTAACCTGAACTTAACCCTAACCTGAAATTTTGAGTAACCCTAATCCTATTGCTAATCCTAAATGTAGACTGACATCTAACCATATTCATAACCCTTGTCCTAACCATATGCCTGTACCTAACCTGATCCTTAACTGACCTTAACCCTAATCCTAACCAAATCCTAATCCTAAATTTAACACTAAGAATTACCCTCATCCTAACCCAAACAGTAAGCCTAACCTAACCCTAACAATAATCTAATGTTAGCCTTAACCTTAACCTAACTCTAAACCTATCCTTAATCTTAAGCCTAACCTTAACACTAACCCTTACCGTAAAGATACCCCTTAACTTAACCCTACCCTAAACTTACCCTAACCCTAAGCCTTATCCTAATCCTGAACCTAACCCTATCCCATGCCCTAAACATAACCTTAGCCCTAAACCTAACCCTAACCCTATACCAAACTGAAACTAACCCTTACCCTTAAGAGTAACCCTAACCCTAATCCTAAAGGTAGCCTGAACTTTATCATTGAACAAGTCCTTAACCCTAACCCTAACCTTAACTCTAAAATTAATGCTACCCTACAACTGCAACTCACTCTAAACGTTACCCATAACCATAACCCTAATTCTAACCCTATTCCTAACCCTACCCTTACCACTAACTTGACCTTAACCATAACCCTAACCTGAAACCTTAACATAACCCTAACCCTAATGTTAACCCTAAATGTAACCTGAAACCTAACCCTAAACATAACCCTTGTCCTAACCATACCTCTGACTCTAACCTGATTATTAACCTGACCCTAACCTCAATTCTAACCAAATCCTAACATTAAGCCTATTACTAAGAATTACCCTCACTCTAACCCAAACCCTAAACCTAACCTAACCCTAACACTCTGTTAGCCTTAACCCTAGCCTAACCCTAAAACTATCCCTAATCTTAAGCTTAACATTAACACTAACTCTTACCTTAAACATACCCCTTACACTAACCTTACCATAAAACATACCCTAACCTTAACCCTTATCCTAATCCTGAATGTAACCCTAAACCTAACCCTATCCTAAACATAAACTTAAATATAATCCTAAACCTATCCCCTTCCCTAAACATAACCCTAGCCCTAAAACTCATCCTAAACTTAATGCTAACCCAAACTAAACCTAACTCTAACCCTAATCATAACCCTGACCCTAACCCTAAACAAAACTCAACCCTAACCTGAAACTGAAACCTAAACATGACACAAGCCCACAGCAGAGCCCTAAACCTAACCCTAACTTCAAACTGAATCCTATCGTTAAACCAGTCCTTAACCCTAAGCCTTACCTTAACCATAACCCTAACCCTACCATTAACCTATCACTCACTCAGAATCTTACCCCTAACCTTAATCTTAAACTTACACTAAACATAAACCAAACCTTAACCCTAACCCCAAAACTAACCTATCCCCAAACTAACCCTAAATGTAATAACAGTAACCCTTATTCTAAATAACTCTAACCGTAAACCTAAACCTATTCCTACTGCTAACCATAACCCTAACCCTAACCTTTAATGTAACACTAACCCTAACACTAACTCTAAACCTTAACTTAAACCTAACGCTAAGCTTATTGCTAACAGTTACCTTAACCTAACACTATCCCTAAACCTGTCCCTAAACCTAACACTCTCCTTAACCATAACCCTAGACGTTACCCTAGAAGTAATCTTAACCTAACACTATAATCAAGCCTATCCCTATCCCTAACTCTATTCTCAACCCTAAACCTAACCATATAGTGAACCCTAACCCTAACCCTAAAAGTAACCCTACCCTAAACCTTTCACTCACTCTGAGCCTTACCCTAACCGTTTCCTTCAAAACTAACAATAAACCAAAGCCAAAACCTAATACTAACCCTAACCTTAAATTAAAACTAACTCAACCCCTAACTCTCACCATAACCCTAACCATAACCCAACAGTAACCATAACCCTAATCCTAAAACTAACTGAAAACATAATAATAACCGTAACCCTAAGACTAAACCTATTCCAAACCCTAAATGTAACACTAATCCAAACCGTAAACATATGCCTAACCCTAACCCTAACCATGACATGAAACCTAACTCTTATCCTTACCCTACACCTAACCCTAACCGTAACCCTAACCCTAACCTAACCTACCCCTAACCCTAACACTAACACTAAATCTAACCCTAACCCAAACCTTAAACCTAACCCTCACTCTTACGTTCACCCTCACCCTAACACTAACCCTAACTCTAACACTGATAAGTACCCTAACACTAACACTAAATCTAACTCTAACCCAAACCTTAACCCTAACCCTCACTCTTACCTTCACCCTCACCCTAACACTAACCCTAACCCTAACACTGATAAGTACCCTAACCCTAACCCCAATGCTAAACCTAAAGCTATATCTAATGCTAACTCTAACTCTAATCCTAGAATTAATATAACCCCAAACCTACCCCTAACCCTAACCATAACCCTAAAACTAACTCTAACCCTAACTTGAACCAGAACCCTTACCCTAACACTAAGCCTGAAAATAACAGTGACCCTAACCATAATCATTAAACAAAACATAAACCTCACCCTAACACTAAAACATACACTACACCTAAACCTAACACTGTCCCTAACCCTAACCCTAAAATAACTCTAATGCTAACCCTCACCTTACCCTAACCCTAATCCTACCTAATCTTGAATTTAATCTTAACCCTAACTCTATCACAAACCTAAACCTAACTCTATCCATAGCTCTAACACAAATGGTAAAACCTAAACCTAACTCTAATCTTAAGCCTAACCCTAGCCTTTACGCTAACGACAACATTAACCCTAAAAAAGTCCTAAACCTAACCCTAGACCTAACCATAACCCAAATGCTAAACTAACCTTAACTCTAGCCCTAACCATAACCCTAACCCTAACCCTGAACATAACCCTAACCCTAACCCTAAACCTAACGTTACACCTAACCCTAACCATAACCTTAATCCTAAACTTAACCTAAAACTATCCCTAAACCTAACCCTAACCCTAACCCTAATCCAAATAACAAAATCCCCTACCCTAACCCTTACTGTAAACCTAATGTAACCCAAACCCCACCACACTGTAATCCTAAGCATAACCCTAACTCTAAACCTGAAACTAACTCTAAATTTAACCCTAAATCTATTCCTAAACCCATCCCCACCCTAACCATAACAATAACCCTAACCCTAACACTGAAACTATCTCTCTACCTAAACCTAATCTGGAACCTAAACCTATCCCTAACCCTAACCCTAACCCTAACCATTAACCTTACTCTAACCCTACCCCTAACCCTGACCTTACTCTAAACCTGACCCTAACTGTAACCCTAACACTAGCCCTAACCTTAAACATAACTCTAAATCTAAACCCATGCCTCAACCTAACCGTAACCATGACTGTAATCCTAACATTAACTTTAACCATGACTGTAACCCTAAACCTAATCGCAAACCTAACCCTAACCCCAACCCTAAAACTATACCTAACCTTAAAACCAAGCCTGACCCTAAACCATAATCTAATCCTAACGCTGTACCTAAAAACACCCCTACCCTGACCCTATTCTAACCCGTAATTTACCCTAACCCTAGCATTAACCCTAACCCTAACCAAAAAACTAACCCTAACTGTAATGCTAACCCTAAGTCTATCCGTAACATTAACCACAACTGTAACCCTAACCCCAAACCTACTCAGAACCCTAACCCGCTCAGAACCCTAAAACCAAACCTATCCATAACACTAACCCAAATCCCAAAACTAACCCTAACCTTACCCCAACTCTAACGCTTATCCTAACCTTCACCCTAACCCTAACCCAGGCCCTAAACCTAACACAAAATTATCACTACCCCAACTGTAACCCTAAGACTAACCCAAAATATCAACCTAAATTTATTTAAATTTATTCCTAAACTTCACTGTAACCCTAACCTTAAACTTAAACTTAAGCTTAACCTTAGCCTTAACCTTAACTTTAACCTTAACCAAACCCTAACCCTAACCCTAACCCTTACCCTAACCCTAACCCAAAGCCAAACACTAACCCTAATTCTAAACCTAAAACTAACCCTTACCCTAACACTAATCAAAATCCAACTCTAAATCTAATCCTAACCCAAAGCCTCACCCTAAACCTAATCCTCATGCTGTCTTTTTCCCTAACCCTAATCTTAACACAAAACTGAAATGAAGCCTTACCCCTAAACTTAACCCTAAACCTAACCCTAATTCCAAACATAACTCTAAATCTACCCATAATCCTAATCATAATCTTAACCATAACCCTTAACTTATCCCTAACCCCAATAATAATCCTAAACATAAACCTAAACTTAACTGTAACCCTAACCCTAAACTTAACCTAATGTTAAACCTAAACATAACCCAAAACTACACCCAAACCCTACCGCTAATCCTAACCCTAACCATAACCTTAACCTAACCATAACCCTCAACCTAACCCAAAATATAACCCAAACCCTATTCCTAATCCTAACTCTAATACTAACACTAACCCTAGCCCTAACCCTAACCCATCTATTACCCTAACCTTAAATCGAAACTTAAACCTTGTCCTAACCCTAACTCTATCCCCAAAACTGACGGTGAACTTAACACTAACACTAAACCTTTCCTTAACCCTAACACCAACCCTAAACCTAACACTAACCCTAACCTTATCTCTCACCCCAACCCTAACCCTAACCCTAAACCTTACCCTAACCATAACACTACCCCTAAGCATAATCCTAAACCTAACACTAACCCTAGCCCTATATGTAAATGTAATCCTAAAACTCACCATAACCCTAACACTAATCTAACCCAAACCCTAACCCTAACCCTAAGTGCAACCCAAACCTATACCCTGACCCTAAATGTAACCCTAACCCTAACGTTAATGTTAAACCTAAACTTAAGCACAAAACTAACCATAAGCCTAAACCCTAACCTTAACCTAATCCTAATCCTAATGTTAACCCAAAACTACACCAAACCCTAACCCTAACCCTAATCTGAACCCTAACACTAACCCTGCCTAACCCTAATTCTAACTCTAAACCCAACCCTAATCCATGGCCTAAACCTAAATCTAGCCCCAACACCAACATTGGGCCTAAATTTAACACTAACCAATACTGCAAACCTAAACCTGAAACTAACCCAAACTATAACCCTATTCACAAGCCTAAGCCTATCCCTAACCCTAACCTTAACTCTAAACCTAACCCTGAATCTAACACTAACCCTAACCCAAACCAAAATCACAATACTAACTCTAACCATAAAACTAACCCTAAACCCTAACATAATCCCTAAACATAACTCAAAACCTAGTCATTACATTAAACCTAACCCTAATCCTAACCCTCAACCTATCTCTAACTGAAATCATAACCAAAACCCCAAACTTAATTCTAACCCTAACCCTAACAATGACCCCACCATTATCCATAATCCTAACCTGAACTCTAAACATGAACTTAAACCTTCCCCTAACTCTAACCTTAAACTACATCTAATCCACAACTCTAATCCTAACCCTAACCCTTACCCTAAACCTAGCTCTAATCCAAACCCTAACCCTAAATTTATGCTGAATCCTAACCCTAATATGACCCTAATCCTAAACCTAACCCTAAACCTTACCCTAATCTTACCCCAAGTCTAACCCTAACCCTAAGGCTGACCCTAACCCTAACCCTGTCCTTAACTGTAAATCTAACCCAAACGAACCCTAAACACAAACACAAACCTAACCGTAAATGAAACCCTAACCTTAACCCAAAACAGAAACATATCCCTAACGCTAATCCTAACCTTAGCTGTAACCTAACCCTAACCCTTACCTTAACACTACAACTCACACCATCATAACTACAACCCTAAAACTAATGCTAACCCTAACCCTGACACTAGACAAAAATCAAACACAAACCCTAAACTTAACCCTCACTCTAAACCTACTAACTCTAAGCATAACCCTAACCCTAAACCTCATCCTAAACCTAACTGTAAGCCCAACCCTAATCCTAACCTTAAACCTAACTGTAAACCTATCCCTAACCCTAAACCTAAACTATTCTCAACCCTAACCATAAGCCTAAAGCTAACGCCAACCCAAACTCTAACACTGAAATTAACTTTAGCATGAAAACTATCCCTGAGCCTCCATCTTTTCCTAAACCTAATTCTAACCCTAAACCTAACCATTCAACTAACCCTCACTTTAAGCATATCCCTGACCCTAAACCAATCCCTCACCATAACTCTACCCTAAACAAAATCCTGAAGCCAACTCTTCAACTAATCCTAACAGTAATCTAACCCCAACCCTAAAATTACCCTTAGCCCTAACCCTAACCCTAAGCCAAACCTTAAGCCTAAAGCTAAAATTAAATATACCCTAACCCTTATCTAACCCTAATCTAAACCCAAGCCTAGTCCTCAACCTAACCACAACCCTATTCTTAACCATAAAGTTAAACCTAACCCTATCCCAAACACTAACCTTTACCTAATCCTGTCCCTAACCCTAACCCAAAGCCAAACCCTAACAATAACCATAACACTAACCCTAACAGTATCTTAACCTTAACCCTAAACATAACCCTTATCCTAACCTTAACCCTAAACTAACCCTAATCTTAAATTATCCCTAACCACAAACCTACCACCATAATCCTAATCCTAAACATAACCCTAACCCTAACCCTAATCCTAAACATAACTCTAAACCTCTCCCTAACACTAACCATAATCCTAATTGTAACACTAAACACAACCCTAACACCAATGCCAACCCTAAAATTAACCCTAAATTTAAACGTAATCCTAACCCTAACCCTAACCTTAACCCAAAATTACACTCAAACCCGAATCCTAATCATAACCCTAACCCTAACCATTACCCCAACCCTAACTCTAAATTTATTCTATTCCTAACCCTAACCCTAATCTTAAACCTAACTCTAACGTTAAAATTCCCCTAACCCTAAGCCTACCTTAACGCTTATTTTACCTTAACCCTAACACTAACCTTAACCCTAACCCTAAAACTAACCCTAAGCTTAACCCTGATCCTACACCTACCTCTAACCCCAATCTAACACTAACCCTTATCCTAACACTCGGCATAACCCTAACCCTAACCCTTGCCTTAACACTGACCCTATAAAATCCCTAACTCTAACCATATCCCTAAACCTAACCCAAATCCTAAACTTAACCTAACTCAAAACCAAAATTTAAACCTAACCCTAAGTGTAACCCTAACCCTAACTTTAACCCTAAATCAAGCCCTAACCCAAAGCCAAAATCTAACCATAACCATAACCCTAACCCAAAAGCTAAATCTCATCCTAACTAAACCTAAATTTAAACCTAACCCTAATGGTAACACTAACCCTAACTTTAACCTAACCTTAATCCTAACACTAACCCAAAGCTAAACCCTAACCGTAACTCTCATCATAACACTAAACCTACTAAAAACAAAATTCTAATGCTAACCCTAATCCAAACCCTAATCCTAACCTAACTCAACTCTAAACCTATCTGTAAACCTAACACTAACTCCAATCTGACCCCAACCCTAACTCTATTTAAAATTTTATTTTTAGTTTTACTAACCCTAACCCTATTTAAAATGTTGTTTTTATTTTTTTATTTTATGTGTATGCTTGTATTGCTTACATGTAGGGAAGTGCACCTGTGTCCTGCAATGTCCACAGTGTTCAGAAGAGGCTGTCAAATTCCCTGGGACTGGAGTTATGGACCGTTGTAAACTGCTATGTGGGTGCGGGGTTTTGAACCCGGGTATTCTGCAAGAAGAATCAGTGTTTTTAACCACTGAACCATCTCTCCAGCCCCAAACACTAACTCTAACCTAATCCTAATCCTAACCCTATCTCTAAACTTAACAATAATTCTAACTGTAATCCTATACATAATGCTAAATCTATCCCTAACACAAACCTATACTCAACCCTAACCTTATCCATCACCCTAAACCAAATCATAAGCCTAACCTAACACTAATACTAAACCTAACATCACCCCTAACCCTAATCCTAACAATAAAACTATTCATAACCTTAAGCTTAACCCTAACCCTAGCCCTAACCCTAAACGTAAATATACCCCTAACCTATTTCTACCTTAACCATTAAGGGACCCCTAAACCTAAGGTTAACCCTAACACTAATCCTAAACATAACTCAAAACATAATGGTAACCCTAACACTAACCCTAACCCTGACGTCTAACCCTAACCCTAACCCTAACCCTAATCCGAGCACAGGCCATGGAGGAACACTGCTTACTGGCTTGCTCCCCTGGCCCCTGCTCAGCCTGCTTCCTTATGAAACACAGGCCCACCTGCACAGGGGTGGTACTACCCACAGTGGGCTGGGCCCTCCCACATCACTCTTCAAGAAGATGCCCCTCAGACATGACCACAGGCCAGTCCAATAGAGGCAATTCCCCGATTGAGGCCCCCTCAACCCAGGTGTGTCAAGTTGACACTAAAGCTATCCAGCACAACCCCTAAAGCTATTTCTACCTTAACCATTAAGGGACCCCTAAACCTAAGGCTAACCTAACACTGATCCTAAACATAACTCAAAACATAACGATAACCCTAATCCTAACACTAAACCTCTACCAATTCCTAAGCATAAACGGAATAGTAAACCTTACCCAAACCCTAAACATAACCATTACCCTAACACTAATGCTAACCTTACCATAAACCTTTCCCTAACCATATCCCTAACCATATCCCTAACCCTAAACCTGACCCTACTCCTCAACCTAATCATAACCCTAACCTTAAACCTAAACATAACCCTAACCTAACCCTAACCCTAGGCCTAACAATGAACCTCACCCTAACCTTAACCCTAACCGTGACACTGAAACTAACCTTATCCTTAACCCTAATCCAAAACCTGAACCTATCCCTAATCCTAACAGTAAGCTTAACCCTAACACTAAATGTAACCAAAACTCTAAACCTAATCCTAAACCTAAACCTAACCTTAAGCGTGAGCATAAAAGTAATTGAAATATAACACCATCCCTAAACCTACATCTAATCCTAACTCTATTCTTAATGCTAACCCTACCCTTAACCATAACACTAACCCTAATGCTAAACCTAATCCAAACCTAAACCCTAACCCTAACCTAAGCAAAATCATGTCTAATCCTAAACATAACCCTAAATAAAACCCTAACCCTATCCCACACTCTAACCCTAACTCTAGCCCTAACCTTAACCCTTATTGTAACCCTAACACTTACAATGAAAAGAACCCTAACCTTACCCTAACCCTAAATCTAAAGCTAAATCTACCCCTAAGCTTAAACTTAATCTCAACTGTAACCCTAAAACAAACCCTAATGCTAATGGTAACCCTAAACATTAACCTATCCCAAACATTAAACATTATCTTAACCATAACCTAACCCTAAACCTGAACCTAAATGTAACCCTTACACTAAACTTAAACCTAAACCTATGCGTAACCCCATGTCCTACGGCTACCCTAAACCTTACCTTAAAACTTACCATAACACTAACCCTAAACATAACCCTAAAACTAACCTGTACCCTAAACTAACCTATCCCTAACCCTTACTTTAATCCTAACCTTCAACCTCAGCCTAACCCTAAACCTAAATGTAATCCTAACACTCACCCTCATCAAAAGCCTATCCTCATCCCTAATGCTAACCCTTACTGTAAAATTATCCCTAACCTGAACCCTAACCCTAACAGTACTCTAACACTCACAGTAACCCTAACCCTAACCCTAAATATTTCTGTAACCCTAATCCTAACCTCAACCCTAACACTAAAATTAATGTAACTATAACATTAACCATAAATGTAACCATAAACCTAATCCTTACTCTAAACCTATCCTAACTCCAACCATAACCCTCACCCTGATCCTAAGTCTTATCTCAACCCTAACAGTAACCCTAACCCAAAACTAACACTAACCCTAACCCTAACTCTAAATTTAAACCTAACAATAAGCATAAGCCTAACAGTAACCTTAACCTAACACTATCCCTAAACCTATCCCCAAACCTAACTCAGTTATTAATCCAAACCCTAACACTGACCTTAACCCTCACTGTAACCCTAATCCTAAAAACCCTAACCCTAAACCTTTCCGTAACCCTACTCCTAACTCCAACCCTAACACTAACCCTAACCCAAACTGTTACCCTAACCCTAACCCTCAACATAACCGTAATGCTAACTTTATCCTAACCCTAATCTAACCACAACCCTAACACTAAATATATTCCTAAACTTAATCTTACCCATAACACTAACCCTAACCCTAAACTTAAATGTAACCTAACTCTAGTGCTAACCATAAACATATGCATAAATGTAAACCTAATTCTAACAATTGCCTTAACATTACCCCTAACATTAAACCAAACTCTAACAATAAAACTAAACATAAAACTAAAAATAAACATAAACCTAACCCTAAGCATAACATTAACAGTAACCATAAGCTAACACCTACTTAATCTATTCCCAACCCTAACTCTATCCTTTACCCTAACCCTAAATATAACCCTAGCAGTAACCTTAAACTGACACTATCCCTAAACTTACCCCTGACCCTAACTCTATTCTTATACTAACCCTAATCTTAATCATAATTCTAATAATAACACTAAAACCAAACCCAAACCCTAAAACTAATGCTAACCCTAAACTGAAGCCTAACCCTAACCACAACCCAAAATAAACCCTAAACAAAACCCTATCCCTATCTACACCATAACTCTAACCCTAGCCCTAACCATAACCATAACCATAACCTAACTGTCGAACGTCCCCCAAGCCCACCAGGCTTGGATCTTCAACAAGAAGGACACTCAGGCAAAAGTCTGAAGTTATGCGAGGAATTTATTGAAACGTAGGCAGGTACAGGTCCCGGATTTATCATCCAGGGACAGCCTGTCAGCTCTGACCGCTGAAGCAGAGAGCTCAGAAGCTCTTAAAGTGGCACTCTTCTAATTTCCAATGCTTATGTGAAGCATGGCTCCCAACATTTCCCCCTTTCTTTTTATATTTTTTAAAGATGAGGTACATGCCAAGACTGGGATGGAAAGACCGTGCCTGTCTTAGGTTGTCCTCTGCCACAGTGAAAGCCGTTGGGGGTGGCCAGAGACCTGCTTTCCTCAGAGAGGATCTTACCTGTCACTGACTAAACAGCCTCCAGAAAGCTCTCATCAATTGGCCACGGCCTTGGGGAAGAAACGGGAAATAACACTGTGGCACAGTGCCACTGAGATAGAAATTTGAATTTTGGACCGAATTTGAATTGTTAGGTCACATTCTGAATCAGCATGTGGGCACTGAGCTTAGGCTGAGCTTAGGCTGCGTAGGCCTAATTCCCCCCTCCAAGTGCAAGACAAAAGGACCCCAACGTGGTGAAGGGAAATGGAAGAAACTAACAACCTAAGGGCACATAGGGGAATGGGAAGACGGAGACAGGATCAGAGCAAAGGTGCAGAAACCATGTGGAATAGTCAATCAATCAAATAGGGTAGTGATGCATCATAGCCAAAGTCCAGAGAAGCAGAACGGTGGGCGCCAGGTGATGTAAACAGTCCAAAGGAAGCGTGGGAAAAGTTCAGGCACAGAAGAGCAGGATGGCGACATCAGTCGGTGCAACACAATGGCACAGGCGGCGTAGAGGCTGGAAATTCCGCTAATCAAATGAGGAGTTCAGGTACCCAACGTGCACTGTCAGCATCCTGTGGAAAAACATAAACATGCCCTCTTCCCCAAAGGAGGACAGGATCTGGTCCATGCCAGAGTCCCATACAAGGATCTTTCCATTTGACTTTGGCATAGTCTATGGAAGAAGAAGGATGCCACAATCTGTCAGCTGCAGAGCGACCTT
>NW_008332649.1:42506-65418 GCF_000622305.1 Nannospalax galili | reverse complement strand
GTGAAACAAGGGCAGCAGGATTAACCATGCTACATTTTGTCCTTGTTGAATAACAGAAATCTTTGAAGGTGAATGTAGCATAATCTTTATTTCTCTCTGATAATTTGCATCAATGATTCCAGGAGAGACTAATACTCCTGACATGGACATGCTGTTGGTGCCTAATATTACACCTATTGATCCTGAAGGCACAGGACCATACATTCCTGTTGGTAAGGCTTGCATACCCATTTCTGGAGTAATGACTGCATATATTGAGGAACTGAGACTTAATTCTGAATCACCTGATTGTGCTCGGAGTAGTTCTGAAATGGATGTTTCCCTTCTGAAATGCCCCATATTGTCTGGGGGCCTGAAGCTGGCCCCTTCTCCCGTTTCCTGGATGAGATCTAATGTAGTTTTGAGGTCCATTTTGTATCATCCTAAATTTGCCATGAAAGCGCCCAGGAGGGCCTTTCCCTTTTTTGTAAGTAACAATACCATAAGGGCATTGCTTTTGAAAATGTCCAGTTTGGCCACATTTAAAACATCTTTTCTTATCATGTTGTTGGAATAAAATATCCTTTACAGATTTGTTTTGCAGAGCAGCAGCGATGGCTACACCTTGTGTATAGGAAGGGCCAATATCAGAACAAAGTCTGATATAATCAGACAAATTTCCTTTCTTTCTATATGGTCTAAGTGCAGCTTGACATGCAGAATTAGCATTTTCATAAGCTAAGTGTTTCACAAACTGTAAGCTAGCATCAGAATCACCCAGAAGTCTGTCTGCAGCCGTTAAGAGCCTAGACACAAAATCCTGATATAATTCATCAGGACCCTGCCTGATCTTAGCCAAGTCCTCAGTTTGCCGTCCAGATGTTGGCAGCTTATTCCAGGCCTTTTTTGCTGCAGCAAAGGTTTGGGCATAAACAGCAATAGGGAAGTTTATTTGTTGGTCTGTCTCCCTATATTGGCCTTCACCAGCAAGCATCTCAAAAGTAATGGGAATATTTTGAGCCCTATTTAGGTCAGCAGTAACCTGACAGAATTCCCCAAATTCTGATTTCCATAAAAGAAAATCTCCTCCTGACAGACAAGCTCTAACTATTTGCTTCCAATCATTAGGAGCCAAAGCTTCAGTAGTCATAGATTCTAGCACAGCCTGAGTAAAAGGAGCTGTAGGCCCATACTGTACACAGGCAGATTTGAGCTCTTTCAGAGATTTGAATGGAAACGTGACATGTGCTCTAACCCTATTTCCCTGGCCATCATGATCCATAACTGGAAAGACATGAATTCCTGAAACATCCTCTCCAATAGTAGCTGCATGCTGCAGACTTATTTTTAATGGTGACATTAAAGGTAAAGAACAAGAAGCAGAGGGATTGTGTACCATGGTCATAGCAAGAGAGTTGCTATGCATCTGAGGAGGACACAGTCCTATAGCATAAGTGCAAAAGGACAAAAGGCCAATTTGTTTGAGAATGTGTATGTGTTACCTGAGAATCCTTTTCAGACTGCTTCTGATTTTTAGAGGAAGGAAAAGTTTCTTGTAAGTGCAAAGCAGAAACCTGTTCAGATAAATCGCACTCCTCATCAGAGTGATCTTGCAAAGCATCAAATAACCTCAGAGAATCTCCTACTTCGTAACCTGGAGGAGCAGAAGACTGATTAATACAAGTTAACACGCCCTTTTCAGGGAGGTTTTCTTTTTCAGAACTAGAATCCAAGGAATCTCGAATGAGCGTCCAAAGACCGAAGGCATTAATTGGAACCTTCAGAGGTCCCTCTGTGTCATAAAAATCCTGCAATTCTTTTCCCAGTTTTTGCTATACTTCAATATTCAAAGAGCCCTGTTCAGGAAACCAAGGACAAACCTGTTCAATAAATTCCAGAAAGTCATTCAATTTTTGTGAGCTCACTTTCGCACCTCTTTCCTTAAGCATATGTTTAAGCATAGAAATAAACAGCTGACGACTGTTACCTTGTCCCATATTTGTGGTAAAAATGAAAATTTAATACAAGCAAAAGTTAATGAAATACTGTAAAGGCAAAAATGTTGTTGTCGTTGAAGTGTGCCCTTCAAGGTCTGAAGGCAGACTGATATGTAAGTAAAAGGAAATATTCATATACCATGCAGGTTTCCAAGGCAACAATCAACAAACAGAAGGTGGACACTCCTCTATTCCTGAGAGATCTAGAAATAGGTAGGCAAGGATGACACAAACATACACGATGGGTTGTTAAGGTAACATAAAACATATCCATGGAACAATAAGGTGACAACAGGTAAACATGGAGACACAAACAAACTGAACAGTCGAAGTGAGACAAGCAAGTCAAAGAAAAATTTATAACTGATATCAGTAGCCTAATTTTAACTTTCAAAGTGCACACAATATTTATTGACATCTTTTGCAAAATCATGGAACCTGGAAAAGAGTAAAATAGATTCAAGAGCTCATCACGAGTGATTCCTGCCACAAATCACCTTTTCATTACTACCTGTAGCTCCTGCCACGAACTACCTGTAGAGCTCCTAGACTCATCACAAGCAGCTTCTGCCACAAGCCACCTGTTTAGAGTACTCCTCACAAGCAACCTCTGCAACAAATTACTTGTTCAGAGTGCTCAGGATGCCACCTCACATACCTGAGCCACTGACCTGTGCTGTCGGGAAAGGAAAGACAAAGGGAGGTTCCAAAAATGCCATTTTTCACACAGAGCCATGCCAGGCTCAAAATGAGGGAAATTTGTTAAATGGTACCATCAAACCAAATTGAAACAAAACATGTTGGGAATGACACCCAGTGCAGATCTGCAAAAGGCACAGTGTCAACATCGCGTGGGCATGCCAGATTTATGTCCCAAAGCATCACTGCAGATGGCCCTGGTCAGCGTCCTGAACAGCCCTCAAACTGTTCCCTATTTAGTTACTCTGCCGCAGAATTTGAATTCCCTGTCTGCTTCCGCAAGACACTGCACGATCAATCTAGGTTTAGGTCACCCATTAAGGGACCCAAGGAGACTGACCCCTGAGGTGGAAGCCTTTTTAGCCAAAGAAAATCCTGCATGTCAAGGCACTAAAACATGCAAGCTGCTCTCACTGCCTTTCCCAGAGGTCGAGGGGTTGTCTTGACCCGGGAAATTCTTGAGAACAGAAGTCTGTGAGAACTAGCATGAGTCTGAACAGAAAGGACCAGTTTCTGCCCAGAGTCAGCTTCTCACATTTTTAGCCTATTCTACTTTAGTTTGAAACAACAAGCAAGAGACATCAGGCAGAAAACATCTTTAACAGGACAGTCCATTTTTAAAATCTAGGTCTGATTTTCTGCACCAGGATGTAAAGTTAGCCATCTGAGTCTGCTTTCTCACTGAACTCTGAATGCCGGGAACCAAGTAAGGAGGAGGAAACTCTGAATAAAAAACTCTGCAAACTTTCTCTAAGACTTTAAGCCTCACCTCCTCATGAATTCCATAAAGATTGATCATCTTTCTAGATGTATGAAAAAGCTGGCTTGGAAACAATCTCCTTGGACAGCATTCAGCAAACGCTCTAACAAATGTCCAAGTAGCCAAGAAGTCAAGTGAAACTGCTTCTCCTGTCTGAGACGCCTTTTTCACTTTTTTCCTGACTCTGTCACCTACTTTAAAATCTAAAAATCTTATACCAAGAGCCCATAAACCAAACCCTGAAACGTGCAACCTATAACTATGATAAATATACTGAAGGAAAGAAGGGAAAAGGACATACTTACCTAACAAAAGCATACTTACCCAAAAAACAATTTTTCCTCAAAAAATCTGTTCAGACAGCCTGGTGCCGAGAGTCTTCAAGCCCCACATTGGGCGCCATTTGTCGAACGCCCCCCAAGTCCACCAGGCTTGGGTCTTCAACAAGAAGGACACTCAGGCAAAAGTCTGAAGTTATGCGAGGAATTTATTGAAACGTAGGCAGGTACAGGTCGAAGAGAGATCTCCAGAAGGAACTGAACTGTGGGGTCCCCCAGGTCCTTTTTGTCTGACTTGGAGTTGGGGTTACCTAGGTGATTTTTACTAACAGAAACAAAAAGTTACTATGGATACAGCATGTAGCTGCATCTTCCAGATCTAATTTATAATACAGGTACACCCTGTCAGCTCTGACCGCTGAGGCAGAGAGCTCAGAAGCTCTTAAAGTGGCAGTCTTCTAATTTCCAATGCTTATGTGAAGCATGGCTCCCGACACCTAACCATAATCCAACTCTAAAACTTACCCTAACCCTAACCTTAAGTCTAACTCTAAACCTTACCCAACTCCTAATCCTAACCCTAAAAGTAACCTTAACCTAACCTTAATCCTAAACATAACCCTAACCTTCACCCACACCCCCACACTAACCCTAACCCTAACCTTAACACTGAAACTCACCCTAATCCTTAGCATGACCATAAAACTAAACCTATCTCTAAACCTAACTGTAAACCTAAATGCAACCCTAAAATTAAACCTAACCCATAATTAAACCTAATCCTAAATGTACCACCTAACAATAACCTTAACCTAAAACTATCATTAATCCTATCCCTATCCCTAACTCTGTTAACCCTAACCCTATGCATAAACCTCATTGTAACCTTAACCTAACACAACAACTAAACCTATCCCTAACCATAACTCTGTACTTAACATTAGCCCTAACCTTAACCTTAACCCTAAACCCAAACCTAACCTTATCCCTACCTTAAACTTTTCATTCACTCTAAACCTTATCCTAACCCTAAAACTTACAATAAACCCAAACAAAACCCTAACCCTAACCCTTATCTGAACCTATTTCTGACTCTAAACCCCACGCTAACCCTAACACTAACCCTAATTCTAAAACTAAACCAAACCATAAGAGTAACCCAAACCCTAACACTAAATCTGACCCAATCCCTAACTGTCATCATAACTCAAATTGTAAACCTAACTGTAACCTTAACCCTAAAGCTAACCCTAAACATAAATCTACCCATAGCCCTAACCCTAAACCTAAACCTAACCCTAGCCCTAACCCTAACTGGAAACCTTACCCTACTCCTAAACCTCACCCTAAACTAACCCTAAGCCTAATGTAAACCTAATCCTCACACTGACCCTCACCCTAAACTGAAAACTAACCCTAACACAGAAAATAAACTTAACCCTAACTATAACCCTAACAGTAAACTTCAACCTGTCCCTAACCCTAACAGTAACCAAACCTTAACCCTAAATGCAACCCTAACCTGAACCCTAACCAATAATTTAAACCTCACCATAAGAATATCCCTAGCAGTAATCTTAACCTAATACTATCCCTAAACCAATCGCTTACCCTAACTCAATTCTTAACCCTAACCATAATTCTTGCAGTAACCTCAGCCTGACACTATTCCTAAACCTATACCTAACCCTAAGTCTATCCTTAATCCTAGCCCTAACTGTAACCGTACTCCTAATACTAAACCCAACTCTAACCCTAATCCTAACACTAAACTTAACACCTAACAATAAGCGTAACCCAAACAGCAAATTTAACACAATCTCTAAACCTATCCCTAAACCTAAATCAATTTTTGGCACTAACCCTAAGCATAACTCTATCAGTAACCTTAACCTAACGCTATCCCTAAACCTATACCTAACCCTAAGTTTATCCTTAATCTTACTTGTAACCCTAACCATAACCCTAAACCTAAATCTAGTCCTAACCCTAACCCTAACCCTAAACTCAAACCTAAGAGTAAGCATAACCCAAACACTAAATTTAACTTAATACTATACCTAAACCTATCCCTAACACTAACTCTATTCTTAAACCTAAACCAAAACCTTATTCTAAGCCAAAACCTAACCAGAACCCTAAACCTAACCCTAATCTTAAACCTAATCCTAACTGTAGTCATAGTTCTAACACTAAAACTAACCCTAACACTAACCCTATTCCTAAACCTAACCCTAACCCTAAACATAACCCTAAGCATAAACCTAACCCTAATCCACACCCTAAACCTAACACTAACCCTAACCCTACATAACCCTAACCCAAACTTAAAAGTAATCCTAACCATAAACCTAAATCTAAAGAAAACCCTAAGCCTAACCTGAAAGAGAAGCATAAACATAACCCTAAACCTAACCCCAACCCTAACACTAACCCTATCGCTAATCCTGTCTTTAACAATAACCCTTACTCTAACCTGAACCAGAACCCTATCCCTAACCCAGTCCTTAATCCTAACCCTAACCTTAACCCTAACCCAAATCCTACCCAAACCTATCACTCACTCTAAACCTTACCCGTAACCCTAAACCTAACTCTTACACTAAACTTAAACCAAACCCTGACCTTACCCAAATCCTTACCCAAATTCTAACCCAAAACTAAGCCTAATTCTAACCCTAACACCCACCTTAACCCAAACCCTAATCCTAAACCCAAACCTATCCCTTATCCTAATGATAACTGTAACCGTAAATGTAAACCCATTTCTAACCCTAAACCTAACATTAACCCTAACCCTAAACATAACTCAAACCCTATCCCTAACCCTATCTGTAACCCTAAACCTAACCTACCCCTAACCCTAACCCTAAACCTAACCCTAACCATGACCCTATAACTTCCTCTAATTCTAAATTTAACAATAAATCTCACCTAGACGTAACCTTAATCTAGAGACTAAATCTAACAAACTTAAACATAAATCTAACCCTAAACCTGGCCTAACTCTAGCCCTGACTCTAACACTAACACAAACCCTACCCTAAACCTAACCCTAACCATAACCCTAACCTTAAGACTAACCGTAACTGAACCCTAACCCTAACCATCACCCTAACTGAACCCTAAGCCTAACCTAAACCTAACCCTAAACCTAATGTTATCCCAACCCTAAACCTAACCCTAAACATATGCATAACCTTATCCTTAACCCTAACCCTCACCCAAACCAAAAACGTATAAATACCCCTAATCCTAACTTGCTAACACTAACCCTAATGCTAATCCTAATCCTAAAACTAAAGGGAACCCAAAACATAATGGTAACCTTATCCTAACACTGAACCTATACCAAACCCTAGCCATAAACTTAGTAGTAACCCTAACCCACATCTTAAACCTTACCATAACTTTAACACTAATGCTAATCTTACCTATAAACCTGTCCTTAAACCTATTCCTAACCATATTCCTAACCCTAAACTTTACCCTACTCTTAAACCTCACCCTAACCTTAACCCTGACCCTAAACCTAAAACTAACCTAATGCTAACCCTAGCCCTAACAATGAACTGCACCCTAACCCTAACATTAACATGGAAACTAACCTTATCCCTAACCCTAAACCAAACCTAATCCTATCCCTAATCATAACAGTAACCCTAAATCTAACACTAAATGTAATCCTAACCCTAAACCTAACCCTAAACTTAAACCTAGCCCTAAACATAATCATAACAGTAACCGAAACTTAACACTATCCATAAACCTACCCCTTACCCTAACTCTATTCTTAATGAAACCTTAACCCTAACACTAAACCTAAGCCCAAACTTAAGTGTAAACCTAAACATAATCCTAAACAAAACCCTAAAGCTCTACAACACCCTAACCATAGCCCAAGCCCTAACCCTAACTGTAACCTAACCCTAACCCAACCCAAAACCTAACCCTAACCAAAACCCAAACCCTAACTAGAAACAGAACCCTAAAAGTAGCATTAACCTTCACCTCAACCCTAACCCTAATCATACCCTAAACTTATCACTCACCCTAAACCTTACCCTAATCTGAACCCTACAACTTACACTAAACCTAAGTCAAACCCTAACCCTAACTCTAACCCTAATCATAATGTATGCTGAATGCTCATCATAGCCCTGACTCTAACCCTAACTGTAATCTTAATCCTCAACCTATAGCTAACCCTAACCCTAGCTGTAACCCTAACCTTAATTCTAATTCTAACCCTAAACCGTAACCCTAACCTAACTTTACCTGAAAACTCACCCTAATCTCAACCCTAACCTTCACCCTCATCCTAAATATAACACTAACCCTAATACTAAAACTAACACTAACCCTAACCTTAAACGTAAAATTAAACCTATACCATTACCATAACCATAAACCTAAATGTAACCTATCCCAAACCGTAACCCTAAAAGCAATCTTGACCTAACACAATTCCTAAACTTATTCTATCCCTAACTCTCTCCTAACCCTAACCCTAAATGTAACACTATCAGTAACCTTAATCTAACAGTATCCTTAAACCTATCCCTAACCCTAACTCTATCCTTAACCCTAAACCTAACCCTATCCTTAACCCTAACCCTAACCCTAAGCCTAAATTTAAACCTAACAAGCATAGTCCTAATGGTAAACTTAACCTTATACTATCCCTAAAACTATCCATAACCCTAACTCTATTCTTAACCCTAACCCTAATACTGAACCTAATCCTAACCCTAATCCTGGACCTAACCCTAACCCTAACCCTAACCCTGTATGTAACCCTAAAAAAACCCTAACCCAATCCCACAGCCTAACCCTTGCCCCAAGCCTAAGCCTAACCTAACCCTAACCTAACCCTAACCCAAACTTAAACCTAACTCTAACCCTAAACCTTACCCTAACCCTAACCTGAAACAAAGCCCTAAACATAACACAAACCCTAACCCAGGGTCTAACCCTAAATCTACCTTAAACCTATCATTCACCATAAACCTTACCCTAATCCTAACCCTAAAACTTACACTAAACCTAAACTAAACCCTAACACTAATCCTAAACCTAACTCTAACCCTAATGCTAAATGAAGCCTAACCTTAAATCTAAACTTCACCTTCAACCACCTCATCCTAACCCTAACTTAACCCTAAACTTAATCCTAAACAAAACCTACCCCTAACACGAAACCTAACTGTAGCCTTAATGGAAACCATAATTCTAACCCTAAACCTAACAATAAACTTAATGGTGACACTAGCACTTGCCCTATCCCTAAACCTCTACTTAATCCTAGCACTAAACCTAAACATAACCTTAACCCTAAACCTAACCCTAAGCCTAATCGTAACCCTAAACCTAAACGTAACCCTAACCCAAATCTAACCATAAATGTAACCTTAAAAGTAATCCTAACTCTTACCCTAACACTAGCCTTAACACTACCCCAAACCTTAATCTGACCCTTACCCTAATCCACTCACTTTCCAAACCCTAACTATAACCCTAACCCTAACACTAACTTTAACCCAAACACTAACCTAATCCCTCAGCCTAACCTTACCTAACCCTGAACCTAACATTACCCAAAACCCTAACCTAACCCTAAAACTACCCCTAACATTAACATTAACTCTAACCCGAACCCTACACATAAACATACCCCTAACGCTAAACCTACCCTAAACATTCCCTAACCCTAACTCTAACCCTAACCCAACCCTAATCCTAAAACGCACTCAAAACATAACAGTATCCCTAACCCTAACACTCAAACTATCCTGTACCCTAACCATAACTGTAATCCAAACCCTAAACCTAACCGTAACTCTAAAACTAACATTATCCCTAACCATAAATCTATCCCTAACCCTAACCCTAAACCTCACCCTAACTCTAACTCTAAACCTTACTTTACTCCTAAACCTCATCTTAATCCTAATCATAAACCTAACTGTAATCCTAACCTAACCATAATCCTCATCCTCACCATACCATCATCCTAATCCTCACCTTCTCCTTCATGCTCACCCTCACCCTAACCCTAACCCTAACACTAAAACTAACCCTTAACTTTAACCTAACCCTAGGTGAATCCCGAACAGTAACCTTACCCTAAAACTATCCCTACTCCTGTCCCTCAGCCTAACTCTATCCTTAAGCCTTAGCAATAAGAGTAACCCTAGCAGTAACCTTAACTTAACTCTATCCCTAACATATCCCTAACTATAACCTTAATCCTAAATCTAACACAAACCATAAAAGTAACCTTAAACCTAACACTCAACCTATTCCAAACCCTAACCTTTACCCTAACCCAAACCCTAAGCCTAACAGTAACCCTAACCCAAAGGCTAATCTGAAACATCAACCTATCCCTAACACTATCCCTAACTTTAAACCTTACCCTACTCCTAACCTTAATACTAACTCTAACCCTAAACCTAATCCTAACCTAACCTAACCATAACCCTAATGTGAACCCTCAACATAACCCTCTCTCTAACACTAACCCTAACCCTAACACTGAAACTAACCCTAACCCTAACTATAAACCTAAACGTCTCCCTAGCCCTAACCATATCCCTAACCCTAAACCAAAGTACAACCCTAACACTAATCCAACCAAAATCATAACCCTAACAGTAAACTTAACCTAACCCTATCCATAAGCCAACCCTTAACCCTAATTCTATAAGTAACCCTATCACTAAGCACAACCCTAGCAGTAGCCTCTACCTAATACTAATCCTAAACCTATCCCTAACATAACTCTAACATTAACCCTAACCTTAACCCTAGCCTAAACCCTAAAACTAACCATAGCCCTAATCCTTACCCTTGCCCTAACCATAAACCTAACCCTAAAAACTCTAATGCTAACCTTTACACTTACGCTAATCCTCATCTAACCCAAACCCTAAGAATAACCTAACCTTGAACATATCCCTAACTTTAACCTTAACCCTAACACTAACACTAAACATAAACATACACCTAACCCTTTCTCTAACACTATCCCTAACAGTAACCAAACCCAAACCCAACCCTAAACCTAAAACTTACCAAAACCCTAACCCTAACCTAAAACAGAACCCTAAACTAATATTAACCCTAACCCCAGCCCTAAACCTAACCCTCACACTAACCCTAAACCTAACACTAATCCTAATCCTAAACATAAACCTAACCCTAAATTTAAACCTAACAATAAATGTAGCCCTAACTGTATCCTTAAACTAAACTATCCTTAAACCCATACCTCACCCTAACTCTATTTGTAAACCTAACAATAACCCTAACCCTAACCCTAAACCTAAACTTAACCCTACCCTAATGCTAACTCTAAATGTAAACTTTAATGTAACCCTAACCCTAAATCTTGCCCTAATCCTAGCCCTAAAATTAACCCGAATCCTAACCTTTCCCTAACCCTAACACGAAACCTTACCCTACTTCTAACACTAACCGGAACCCTAACCAAACCATAAACCTAATCCTAACCCTAAACTTAACCCTCACTCTAACCCAAAACCTAAACCTAGCGTAAACCTAACTCTAAACATATAGTTGCCCCAACCCTAACCCTAACTCTAAATCTATTCCTAAAGTTATCCTTAACTGTAACCCTAACTCTAAACCTAAACATACCCCTAACCCTAACCCTACCTAACACCTACCCTAACTCTAAGCCTTACAGTTATCCTAAACCTAACCCTAAACCAAAAACTAACCCAAACCATAATGGTAACACTAACCCTGACACTAAATCGATCCCAAACACTAACTGTATCCTTAAACTTAACCTAAACTAAACCTAAAACTTAGCATAATGCTAATTAATGCTAACTGTAAATGTTAACCTATCCCTAATCATTACCCTATCCCTAAACCTAACCTTAAACCTTACCCTACTTTTAAACCTAAACTTAACCCTATCCTTTATCAGCACCCTAAACTTAACCCTAATCTAACCATAAGACTGTCCCTCACCCTCACTCTCACTCTAACCCATACCCAAACCCTAACACTGAAATTAGCCCCAACCCTAACCCTATCCATAAAACCAAACCTATTCCTAACCCTAACCATCACCCTAAACCTTTCCCTAAATGAAACTCTAACTGTAACCCTAAACTTAATCCTAATGCTAAGCGTAAACCTAGAAAAACCTTAACCTATACCTAGACTGATCACTAACCCTAAGTCTGTCCTTAACCCTAACCCCATATTTAAACCTAACAATAAGCATAACACTTACACTAACATTAACCTAACGAATCCCTAAAACTATCCCTCAGCCTAAGTCTATTCATAACCCTAATCCTAACCCTAACCTAACCTTATACCTAAACTTCACTCTAACCCCAACTCTAACACTACCCAAAACCCTATACCTAACCCTAAACTGAAACATAATGCTAAACATTACCCTAACCTATCCCATACCCTAAACCTAACCTTAGCCCTAACTCTTACCCTAACCTAACCCTAACCCAACCCTAAACTAAACCCCAACCCTAAATATAAACCTAACCCTAACCCTAACTAAAACCTGAACTGTAACCTGAAACATAAACCTAAACATAACCCTACAACTATCATTAACCCTAACCCTAATCCTAACACCAACCAGAACACTATCCCATTTCTACTCTGTAAAAATAACCCTAACTTTAACCTAACACTAACCCTATAATAACCTATCACTCAGTTTAAACCTTACCCTAATCCTAACCCTAAAACTTACACTAAAGTTAAACCAAACCGTAACCCTACCCCTAATCCTAACCCTAAACAAAACCTAAATCTAACCCTAAACCTCTCCCTAACTCTAATGCTAACCCTAACCCTAATCCTAACCCTAATCCTAACGCTAATCCTACCCATAACCTTAACCCTAGTTATAACCCTAACTGTAACCCTAATTCTCACTTTAAACCTAATTGTAACCCTAAATGTAACCTTAACTCTAACACTATCCCTAACCCTATACCTAACACTAACTTGAAAGCGAAACCTAACCCTAACCCTATACCTAAACCTAACCATAAACCTACACCTAACCCAAAACCTAAACATAACCCTAACCCTAACATTAACCCTAAACATAACCTTAAACAAAACCCTAACTATAACCCTTGCCCTAACCCTAGCCCCCAAACAAATCGAACCCTAACTTAACCTTAATCAAAATAGGAGCCTAACTCTCACCCTAAACCAAACCCTAATTCTAACCTTATCCTAACATTAAACCTAAGGTTACCCCTTCCTCTAATACTAAACCTAAGCCTATACCTAACCTTAAATTTCAGCCCAACCCTAAACTTTAACCCTAAAAATAAACATAAAACATACCTTAACACTAACTCTACCATATCTTTTACCCTAACCCAAAACTTTCCTAATCCTAAAACTAGCCCAAACTATGCCAGTAACCCTGACCATAACATTAAACCTATCCCAAACCCTAATTGAAACCCTAACCGTAACCCCAACCAAAAGCCCTAAACCTTACCATTACCATAAGCCTAATGCTATCCCTAACCACAAACCTACCTCTAACCCTAAACCTAACCCTAACCCTCTACCTAACCCTAACTTTAACTCTAACTTTACCCTATTCCTAAACATAATCCTAACCCTAACCCTAACCCTAACCCTAACCCCAACCCTAACCCTAAACCTAACCCTAACCCTAACCCTAACATTTATACCTACCTTAACCTTAACCCTAACATTAAACCTAAAACTATCCTTAATCCTAACTCTAATTTATTCCTAACCACAATATAACACTAAAACTACTCCAACCCTAACGGTAACCCTAAAATTATCCCTAACCCCAACCTGAATCCTAACCCTATCCTTATCCCTGAAACTAACTCTATCCCTAACTTAACTCTAACCCAAACCTAACCTGACCCTAAACAATACATTACACCTAAACCTAACACTAACCCTAATCCTGAGCTAACTCTAATCCTGAACCTCACCGTTATGCTAACCCTAACCCTAAAACTAATCGTGAAATTAATCCTAAACCTAACATTAAAACAAACCCTAAACTTAAAACTAACCCTAAGCTAAACCCTAACTATAAATTTAACCTAACCTTAATCTATCATTAATCCTAACACAATCAGTGAAACCTTACCCCAAACCTAAATCTAATCTTAACTAACCATAACCCTAATGCTAACCCTAATCCTAACCCTGAAACCATGCCCTAAAACTAACTCTAGATCTAACCCTAACCCAAAACCTAAGGAAACCCTAACTCTATCCCCAAACATAACCCTAATCCTAACCTAACCATAAACCTAACCCTAAACCTAAACCTAACCCTAAACTTAACACAAACTCAAACCCAAAACCTAATCCTAACCCTAATCCTAACCCTAATTCTAACCCTACCCAAAACCTAACCCTAACCATAACCATAACCCTATAATTTATCCAAACAGTAAACATAACCTCAATCCTAACACGGACCGTAAATCTAATGTAACCCAAACCTTACCCCAACCATAATCCTAAGACTAACCCTAACCCTAAACCTGAAACTAAGTCTAACCCTAACCATAAACCTAGCCCTAATCTGATCCCTAATCCTAATCCTAACAATAACCCTATCCCTGACACTGAAATTATCCCTAACCTTAACCGTAACCCTAACTCTAACCCCAAGCCTAACCCTAACCCTAACCTAACCCTAACCTTAACCCTAAACCTTACCCTAAACAAACCCTAACCATAACCATAAACGTAATCCTAACTCTAAATCTAAACCTAACCCTAAACGTAACATTAGCTTTAACACTAACCATAACCCTAGCCTATCCCTAACCCTAAGCCCAACACTAACCCTAACACTAACTCTAGCCCAAACATAAACATAAACATAAACATAAATTTAACCTAACCCAAAAGCTAACCCTTACCCCAACCAGACCCTTATACTTTCCCTAACACTAACCCTAAACGCAATATTAAAATTAACCCGAACTCTAACACTAATCACAATGCTAGAGAAAACCCTAACCATAAACATAAACATATGCCTAACCCTAAACATAACCAAAAATCTAAACTTAATCTAACCAAAATCCTAACCCTAACACTAACCATAACCTTATCTTTAACCCAAACCCTAAGTGTAACCATAACCCTAACTCTAACTCTAACTCTAAACCTAAATACAATCATAAACCTAACCTAACCCTAAACTTAAATCTAACCCTACACTAACCCTAATCCAGGCCTAACAGCAAACACAACATTATCCCTTACCCTAACCGTGAACCTAACTCTAACCCAAAACCTAATGCTAACATTAATTTTAACATTAGCATAACAATAACCCTACCCTCAACCCTAAGTTTAACAGTAACCGTAACCTAATCCTAACCCTAAACATATCCCTAACCCTAAATTTTTCCCAAAGCCAAGTCTAACCCAAAATAAAACCTAAGCCTAACCCTAACCCAAAGCAAAAGCCTAATTCTAACCCTAACCTCAATCCTAACCCTAACCATAACACGAACACTAACCCTAACCCTAATTCTTCAGTAAACATAACCTTAACCCTGACCTAACCCTAAATCTAAACCTCTCCCTAACCCTAAACCTAAGCCAAAGTCTAGCTCTAAATCTAACCTAATGATAACCCTAAACCTAATCTTAACCATAACTTAACCCAACACTAAACCTAACCCTAAACCTAACCCAAAAGCTACTCCTCACCTAACCCTTACCCTAACCGTAACCCTAACTTAACCCTGAATCTAACCCAAAAGCTACCCCTAACCTTACCATACCCTAACACTTACCCTAAACCTAACACGAATCCTAACCTTAAAATTAACACTAACACTAACCCCAATGTTAATGAAAACCCTAACCATAGGCCTAAAATTATGCCTAACCCTGACCCTAACCACAACCTTCACCCTAATCCTACACCCAAACATAACCCTATCCCTAACCCTAACATTAAACCTAATCCTACCACAAACCTAAATATAACCGTAACTGTAATCCTAACCCTAACCCTAAACCTAAACCTAAACATAATCATAACCTAACCCTAAAAATAACCCCAACCCCAACCCTACCTTAACCTAACCCTACCCTATTCTTTAAACCTAATCTATCCCTAAACTACACCCATACCGTAAACCTAATCCTAACACGAACCTTAACCTTAACCCTACCCTAAATTTAACTCTAATCCTAACACTAAATTTAAAACTATTCCTAACCCTAACCCTAACCCCAACAAATAAACTAACCCTAAACCAGGCAGTAAACTGAACTCTAATCCTAACCCCTGTCTAACTCCAACCTTAGTTTTAACCTAACCCAAACCATAACCCTAACCTCATCATTGACCTTAACCAAACCCTAAACCTATCATTAACTTTAACCCAATCCTAAACCTAACCCTAAATCTAAACCTATCCCTTACCATAAACCTAACCCTATCCCTAACCCTAATCCTAAACATAAATATAACCCTAATTCATAACCTAACCCTAAGCTACTCACACACCATAAACCTAATCCTAACACAAACCCTAAATCTAAGCCTACCTTAAACCTCAATCTAAACCTAACCCTAACCTTAAAAATATGCCTATCCCTAACACTAACTCCAACACCAACACTAACACTAATCCTAACTTTGACTCTAACTGTAACTCTATCTAACACCAACCCTACTTCTAAACAAAATTCTAATCATAATCCTAACATACTCACTAACTTTAACCCAATCCTAAACCTAAACCCCAATCTAAAACTATCCCTTATCATAAACCTAAACCTACATTTAAACCTAATCCTAAACATAATGCTAACCCTCAAACTTACTTTAGTCTGAAATGAAATACTAATTCTTACCCTTATCCTAATTACAACCCTGAAACTAACCCTGACCCTGACCATAACCTTAACACTAAACCTATGCATAATCCTTACCCTTACCCTAACCCTAACACAGAACTACACCCAAACCCAAACCAAAATCCAAACCCTAAACCTACCTCTAACCTAACCCTAATCCTAACCCTAACACTAACTCTAAACCTATCACTAACTGTAACCCTAACCCTAAAACTTTCCTTAACCCAAACCCTAACCCCAACCCTAATCCTAACTCTAAATCTAACCAAAACCTAACCTTAACTTTAACTGAACCCTAACCCTAACATTAACCATAACCTATCCCTAACCCTCATCCAAACCCTACCCAACCTTAACTCTAAACCTAACCCTAACCCAAACCGTAAACCTCACCTAACCCTAACCATACCCTATAATTTACCCTAAACCTAACCCTAAACCTAACCTTAAAACTACCCTATTCCTTACACTATCCCTATCGCTAACAGAAAGCCTAACCCTAACCAAAACTTATGTCTAAACCTACCCCTAACCCTAAGCCCAATCCTCACCGTAATCCTAAATGTATCCTTAACCCTAAGCCTAAGCCTAACCCCAAACTTTATTAATCACACACCTACCCCTAACTGTAACTGTAACCCAATACTTAACTTTAACCCTAACCCTAACTGTAAACCATAACCCTAACCCTAATCCTAACCTTACTCTAAACCTAAACTTAAACATAATCGTAAACCCAAACCTAACCTTAACCCTAGTCCTAAACCTAAACATAAACTTATACCTAACCCTAACCATAAACATGACTCTAAGCCCAAACCTAACCCTAACCCTAAAAATAAATCTAACCCTAACCTAACCATAATCGTAACCTCAACCCTAAGTTTAATAGTAACCCTAACCTAACCCTAAACTTAAACCTATCTCAAACCAAAAGCTTACATGAACCCAAATCTAAACCCAACAAAAACCTAAGCCTATCCCTAACCCAAAGCCATAGCCTATCACTTACCCTAACCTTAACCTTAGCCCTAACCCTTACCCTAACACTGAACCTAACCCTTCCCTAAACCTAACCTAAACCCTGATGTAAGCCTAACCCTAACCCTATCCCTAACACTAACGAAAACCCCAAGCCTAAACCTAACCCCAAACCTAGCCCTAACCCTATCACTTACACTAACAATAATCTGACCCCAACACTAACTTTAACCCTAACACTAAATCTGTCCTTAACCCTAACCGTAATCCTAACCCTCAACCTAAAACTAACACTAACCCTAACCCTAACCCTAACCCTAGCCCTAACCCTAACCCTAGCCCTAACCCTAACCCTAGCCCTAACCCTAACCCTAGCCCTAACCCTAACCCTAGCCCTAACCCTAACCCTAGCCCTAACCCTAACCCTAGCCCTAACCCTAACCCTAGCCCTAACCCTAACCCTAGCCCTAACCCTAACCCTAGCCCTAACCCTAACCCTAGCCCTAACCCTAACCCTAGCCCTAACCCTAACCCTAGCCCTAACCCTAACCCTAGCCCTAACCCTAACCCTAGCCCTAACCCTAACCCTAGCCCTAACCCTAACCCTAGCCCTAACCCTAACCCTAGCCCTAACCCTAACCCTAGCCCTAACCCTAACCCTAGCCCTAACCCTAACCCTAGCCCTAACCCTAACCCTAGCCCTAACCCTAACCCTAGCCCTAACCCTAACCCTAGCCCTAACCCTAACCCTAGCCCTAACCCTAACCCTAGCCCTAACCCTAACCCTAGCCCTAACCCTAACCCTAGCCCTAACCCTAACCCTAGCCCTAACCCTAACCCTAGCCCTAACCCTAACCCTAGCCCTAACCCTAACCCTAGCCCTAACCCTAACCCTAGCCCTAACCCTAACCCTAGCCCTAACCCTAACCCTAGCCCTAACCCTAACCCTAGCCCTAACCCTAACCCTAGCCCTAACCCTAACCCTAGCCCTAACCCTAACCCTAGCCCTAACCCTAACCCTAGCCCTAACCCTAACCCTAGCCCTAACCCTAACCCTAGCCCTAACCCTAACCCTAGCCCTAACCCTAACCCTAGCCCTAACCCTAACCCTAGCCCTAACCCTAACCCTAGCCCTAACCCTAACCCTAGCCCTAACCCTAACCCTAGCCCTAACCCTAACCCTAGCCCTAACCCTAACCCTAGCCCTAACCCTAACCCTAGCCCTAACCCTAACCCTAGCCCTAACCCTAACCCTAGCCCTAACCCTAACCCTAGCCCTAACCCTAACCCTAGCCCTAACCCTAACCCTAGCCCTAACCCTAACCCTAGCCCTAACCCTAACCCTAGCCCTAACCCTAACCCTAGCCCTAACCCTAACCCTAGCCCTAACCCTAACCCTAGCCCTAACCCTAACCCTAGCCCTAACCCTAACCCTAGCCCTAACCCTAACCCTAGCCCTAACCCTAACCCTAGCCCTAACCCTAACCCTAGCCCTAACCCTAACCCTAGCCCTAACCCTAACCCTAGCCCTAACCCTAACCCTAGCCCTAACCCTAACCCTAGCCCTAACCCTAACCCTAGCCCTAACCCTAACCCTAGCCCTAACCCTAACCCTAGCCCTAACCCTAACCCTAGCCCTAACCCTAACCCTAGCCCTAACCCTAACCCTAGCCCTAACCCTAACCCTAGCCCTAACCCTAACCCTAGCCCTAACCCTAACCCTAGCCCTAACCCTAACCCTAGCCCTAACCCTAACCCTAGCCCTAACCCTAACCCTAGCCCTAACCCTAACCCTAGCCCTAACCCTAACCCTAGCCCTAACCCTAACCCTAGCCCTAACCCTAACCCTAGCCCTAACCCTAACCCTAGCCCTAACCCTAACCCTAGCCCTAACCCTAACCCTAACACTAAATCTGTCCTTAACCCTAACCGTAATCCTAACCCTCAATCTAAAACTAACACTAACACTAATCTGAACACTAACCCCCAAAATAACTATAAATATAACTCTCAACCTATCCCTAACACTCATTCTAATCCTAACCCAAACCCTAAACATATATTTTACCCTAATGCTAAGCCAAAACTTTAACTTAAAACTAATCATAACCCCCTAACCATAACATTAAACTAACCCTTAACCTAACCCAAACCCCAACCCAAAACTACACCCAAACCCAATCCCTAGTCCTAACCCCAACCTTAGTCTTCATCTTAACCCTACCGAAACCCTAAACGCAACCCTAAACCTGAAGCTTTGCCTAACCCTATCGCTAAATCGAACCGTAACCATAACCACAACTATAATGCTAAAACAAACACTAAACCTATCCTTAACCTTCACATTAAACCTTACCCTAACCTTGATACTAAAATTAACACTAACCCTAACCCTAACTGTAAAAATAACCCTAACCCTAACACTAACCCTAACCCTAACCCTAACCCTGAATATAACTCCAACCCTAACACTAAAAATAACCCTAAGCAAAATCTTAAAACTAACCCTAAACCTAATGGTAAACCTAAGCTTAACGGTCACCCTAACAGTAACCCTAACTGTAACTTTAACCATGACTTTATCCCTAACTGTAACCCTAACCCTAACTCCAAGACTAACCCTAGTCCCAACCCTAACCATAACCTTAATTTAACCATACCCTTAACCCTAAGCTAACCTTAAACTACACCAAAACCCAACCCTAATCCTACACAAACCCTAAATCTAAGCCTACACTAAATTAACTCTAACATTAACCCTAAACTTAAAACTATTCCTAATCCTAACACTAATCCCAATGCAAACACTAACCCGAATCTTAACTCAACCCCATCTAACACCAACCTTCATTCTAACCCTAAATATAACCACAGTCCTCACCCTATCATTAACCTTAACCCTAACCCTAAATCTAAACCTATACCTTACCATAAACCTAACCCTATATCTAACCCAAATCCTAAACATAACCCTAATCCTACCCGTAACTTTAGCCCCACCTGAAATCCTAATTCTTACCCTTATCCTAATTCTAACCCTGAAACTATGGCTAACACTGACCCTAACCTTCACCATAAACATATCCCTAATCCTTACCCTTACCCTAACCATAACTCAAAACTACACCCAAACCCATACCCTAATCCTAACCCTAAACCTAACCCTAATCCTAACTGCTTGAACCCTGACCATAACCCTAAACTACAACCTTTTCCTACCCCTAAACCTAATCCCAAACTGAACCTAACTGTAAACCATCCCCTTCCTCTAACCTTAACCCCAACTCTAATCTAACCCTGACCCTAACTCTTACCCTAACCATAATGCTAAATCTAACAGTAAACCTTTCCTTAATCTTAACGTTAACCCTCATCCTAAACCTAATCCTAAAACTAACACTAACCCTAATCTTAACTCTGAAAATAACTCTAACCATAACCCTATCTCTAAGCCTAAAGCTATCCTTAAACCTAACACTAACCCTAACCATAACCGTAACCATGAATCTCAACCTAAACCTAATGCAAAACATAACACTGACTGAAATCCTAAACTTAACCATAACCCTAAGTGTAACCCCTACCCTACCCTACAACTAACCATAAACCTAAGCCCCACTAAAACCCTAACCCTAAACCCAACTCTGACCCTACCTTTATCCATAACCCTAACCTAACCCTAAACTACATCCAAACCCTAACCCTAATTCTAACACAAATGCTAACCTTAACACCAACACTACCACCAACCCTAAAACTAACCGTAACCTTAACCCTACCCCTAACCATAATCTAACCCTAAGCTTAAGGCTAAAGTTAACATAAACCTACCCGTAACACAAAACCTTACCCTAAACAGAACCCTAACTTAAACTGTAACCCTAATCCTAACTCTAAATCTAAACCTAACCCCAAACATAACGGTAGTCCTAACTCTAACCCTTATTGTAACTTAAACCTAACCATTACCCTAACCATAATACTGACTCTAAACCTAACCATAAACCTAACTCTGAAGCTACCCCTAACCCTAACTATACCCTAATACATTCCCTAACCCTATCCCAAAATCTAACCTTAAAACTTACCCTAACCCTAACACTAACCCTAATGCTAATGGAAATCCTAAATGTAATCCTAAACTTATGTCAAACCCTAACCTAACCCTAACCCCAACCCTCACCCTAATCCTAAACCCAACCCTAACCCTAACCCTAAACCCAATCCTCACCCTAATCCTAAATCTAACCTGAACTCTAAGCCTAAGCCTAACCCTAAACCTAAATTAATCACACACTCACCCTAACTCTAACCCTAACCCTCTACTTAACCTTAACCCTAAATGTAACCCTAACCCTAACTGTAGCCATACCCCTAACCCAAACTCTAACTCTAAACCTAAACCTAAACATAATTGTAAACCCAACCCTAACCCTAGCCATAGCACTAACCCTAACCCTAAACTTATCCCTAATCCTAACCATAAACCTGACTCTAACCCAAAACCTATGCCTAACAGTAACTCTAACCCTAAACTAACCCTAACCCTGACCTCAACCCTAAGTAACCCTAACCTAACACTAAATCTAAACCTATCTCACACCAAAAGCTTACCTGAACCCAAATCTAAACCAAACAAAAACCTAAGGCTATCCCTAACCCAAAACCAAAGCCTAACCCTTCCCTAAACCTAACCTTAAACCTGACGTAAGCCTAACCCTAAACCTATTTCTAACACTAAACAAAACCCCAAGCCTAACCCTAACCCTAAGTCTGATGTAAGCCTAACCCTAAACCTATCCCTAACACTAACCAAAACCCCAAGCCTGACCCTAACCCTAAACCTAACCCTATCACTTACACTATGGGCATGCAGGGATCTCAGGGTGCCAGCTGCTGGGCGTGGTACCGGTCTCCCACACGTCGCTGGAGTGCCACGGGTCCCGCGGGCCACGTTTGCTGTTTGGGTCCCTGGATCCCGCCACTGGGGTGCACAGGTTTCACGCACTGAGTTGCTGAGGGTCTCTGCTACTGGAGCTGGCGGCTCTAGGACCGCTGTCAGCTGACCAGTCAGGTTCCGTTTCAATTTCCACCGTGCACTCCCTCTAGGGTTCGAGACCCGTTGGCCACCAGGTCACGAGGGGAGGTGCAAGAAATGGCGAAAACAGGGTCTTCGTGAGTCGATGACGGAAGGATAGCACCCCCGGGGAGACTGGATCACAGGATTTAGTGTTACAGCTTCAGACAAGTGACTCAGCTCAGATCTCAGTGATTCAGCTCCAGCTCCAGCTTTATTGGGG
>NW_008332649.1:40827-41216 GCF_000622305.1 Nannospalax galili | reverse complement strand
TTGTTCCAGGACATAGTTGATCTTATCTGGTCCTCTGTTTGTCTTTCCTGGAGAATAATATTATGATGAGCCACAGACTTAGCTGCAGGTACAAGCTGTCGAGATATATGAAAGTCAGCTGTAGGGTACCTAGAGAATGCACCTGAGTAGAACTTTGCTATTACTCCAATACGCCAGCGACCATCCCATGGATCTGATTTTTTCCTTGAAATGTTTCTGACATAAAATCTCTAGCACATGGTATTAGGGAGAGTGGGGGCTGGCTGAAGCGTTGCTGTTAAGCAGGGTAAAAACGGCCATGAGGATGACAGAGAAAGAAGCTCTGGGGGGGCATCTGCGGCGAGCAGTCTCCACTAGGTCATGGATCTCTTTCCACGTGATCCGGTGTC
>NW_008332649.1:39350-40355 GCF_000622305.1 Nannospalax galili | reverse complement strand
GTCTTAGCTGCTGATTATGAGTGTCATTTCTTTTAGCCTGCATTAGACATTCATCTCTAAATAAGGCCTCCCATTGTCCAAATAATGGACTGGGGAGGGTAGATCTACAGATGTCCCTCCAGTCCTGGGGGGTAAGCAGATAAGTATTAAATGTTTGTAGTATAGATTTTGTCCATGGAGCATGGATTGCATCTTCACGGACAGCCTGGTGTAATTCTTTAAGTTCAGCTGCTGGGAGTGGGTACCAGGCTAGTGGGCGTTGCCTCATTTGTAAGTTAACAGGAAAAGCCTCTACCGGTGGGATTTGGGGGTCCTGAGGCCATTAAGGCTGGCAACTTCCACTATCTCTAAGATTACACATATAGATTTTGTCCATGGAGCATGGATTGCATCTTCACGGACAGCCTGGTGTAATTCTTTAAGTTCAGCTGCTGGGAGTGGGTACCAGGCTAGTGGGCGTTGCCTCATTTGTAAGTTAACAGGAAAAGCCTCTACCGGTGGGATTTGGGGGTCCTGAGGCCATTAAGGCTGGCAACTTCCACTATCTCTAAGATTACACATTTGCTCTGTGGCTGTAGGGCGTGGCTGGAATGGTGCCACAGGCGGTGGCAGCCGAGGTGAAGGGGAAGGGGGATTTATCTGAGGATCTTTGGGAGCTTTTGAAGTCTGGGCGTTAATATCTGGGCTTGTTAAATCAGCAAGAGGGGGGTAAAGATTAATTTTGCTGATGGGTGGGTTTTGTCTGACTTGGTCAAATTCTATTTTTGGAGCTGTTGAATCTGCTACTGGGCAGTCTGTAGGGTTTTTTTTATCGCTTAAAACCTCTCTTTTATTATTCTCTGATAATTGTAAACTTTCTTCAATTTTAGGTGGGTTTTTTAAGCATTGCTGGATGGCTGCCATAATTGGGAAAAAGGAGAGAGGAAAATTATGCTTTTCTTGGGTTTCTTTCTTATAAGCCAAATGTGAAAGAAAGTTCCACACCTCAGGATCAGATATGTCTGC
>NW_008332649.1:17768-39073 GCF_000622305.1 Nannospalax galili | reverse complement strand
CCGCAGGGGGCTAGTTAATTTAAATTCTCACTTAACTGGTTTTAGCTGCGGCTTGAGTGCCTGGGGGCAGGATGACAAAAGCGATTAGGGAAGTTTACCTTAGAAACTGACTCCAAGGCTTACATGAAGATCCCTGGAACTTTGGGGAATTTTTTCTAGCAGTGTTCAGATAGAAAAAGTGGGGTGAAGTGATGGTTTCCAAGGGAACGTGCCTGAAATTAAAATCTCAGGTGATTCCACTTGGCTCCCAGCACAGGCCTTCCCGCAGATTTAAGGAACTGGCAGCCGTCCTAATGACTCTTAAGTGGCTGCTGCGTCACCAGATTTTTATATTAAAAAGATGTTTAGATAGAAGGTCTTTTGTCTACAATTGTGCAGGCAGTCGGAGGTCGTTAGGGGGCAGAGAGACCTTCAGCTAACGTCAGGGAGTAGCCCTGACCAGAAAGCTTCAGTTGCCTCTCTGTCTTTAACGTCCTCACGCGAAGACTTTAGACCGGAAACAAAAGGAGGAAATTAGAAGAGATTTGCCAGGCCCCAAGTGTGGGGTGGCTTGGGGGCGCAGCTGTCTTTTTATTCTCCTGATGGGAGACGAAAGAGAGATTTGCCAGGCCCCACGAGTGGGGAGGCTTGGGGGTACAGCTGCCTTTTTAGTCTCCTGATGGGAGATGAAAGAAAGAAAAAAAAGATTTTTGCTTCTCTCCTGGTGGGAGAGGTACTCACGAATTCTGTGTTTCTGGGGGCACCAGCTGCTGGCTGGCGTGAAGTTCAGAGGCTCTCATGTTGGGCGCCAGATATGGGCATGCGGGGATCTCGGGGTGCCAGCTGCTGGGCGTGGTGCTGGTCTCCCACACGTCGCTGGAGTGCGGTGGGTCCCGCGGGCCGCATCTGCTGTTTGGGTCCCTGGCTCTCTGCCACTGGGGTGCACAGGTTTCACGCACCGCGTTGCTGAGGGTCTCTGCTACTGGAGCTGGCGGCTCTAGGACCGCTGTCAGCTGCCCGGTCGTGTTCCGTTTCAATTTCCACCGTGCACTCCCTCTAGGGTTCGAGACCCATTGGCCACCAGGTCACTAGGGGAGGTGCGAGAAACAGCGAAAGCAGGGTCTTCGTGAGTCGATGATGGAAAGATAGCGCCCCCCGGGGAGACTGGATCACAGGATTTAGTGTTACAGCTTCAGACAAGTGACTCAGCTCAGATCTCAGTGATTCAGCTCCAGCTCCAGCTTTATTGGGGTAAAACTAGGATTAATTATAGTGTGGAGACAGTAGAAAAACCTTAGCTGATAGGTGCTCTTGGAATGCTTCATTTACATAGGGTGGTGGGCTTCTATCAGGCTATCAGATAATGCCTGATTAAAGCCTGGTGGTTTCTGTACTGGAGGGCATGTGTCTGTGACGGGCATTTCAAAAGTAAGTCAGGGAGGAGAGCAGAAGGCGCCCCACTGAGAAGGGGAGTCTCCCCATTTGCGCCGAGCCAGCTTGCAGCTATCCGGACATGGGGAGACTGCTACCCTAAACAGCAGGGGTCCCCAACATACACTAACAATAATCTGACCCCAACACTAACTCTATCCCTAACTCTAACTCTATCCTTAACCCTAACCTAATCCTAACCCTCAACCTAAAACTAACACTAACCTGAACAGTAACCATAAAAATAATCATAAATATAAACCTTAACCTATCTCTAACACTCATCCTAATCCTAACCCTAACCCTAAACATAACATTAACCCTAATGCTAAGTCAAAACTTTAACTTAACACTAATCGTAATCCCAACCCTAACGTTAAATTAACCCTTACCCTAACCCTAACCCCAACACAAAACTACACTCAAACCCAATCCCAAATCCTAATCCTAATGCTATTCTTAACCTTAACCATACCCAAACCCAAAACGCATCCCTAAACCTAAAACTTTGCTTAACTTTAACCCTAAACTCAACCCTAACCCTAAACATAACCATAACGCTAAACCGAAAACTATACCTATCCTTAAACTTCACATTAAACCTAACCCTAACCTTAACAGAAAACTTAACACCAACTGTAACCATAACTGTAAAAATAACCCTAAAACTAACCCTAACCTTGACCCTGAATCTAACTCTACCCTAAAACGAAAAAATAACCCTAAGCCAAATCCTAAAACTAACCATAAACCTAATGGAAACCCAAAGACTAATGGTAACCCTAACAGTAACCCTAAGTGTAACCTTAACTCTAACTTTATCACTAACTGTATCCCTAACCATAACTCCAACCCTAACCCTAGTCCCAACCCTAACCCTAACCTTAACCTAACCATACGCTTATCCATAACCCTAACCAAATCATAAACTACACCCAAACCCTAATCCTAATCCTAACAGAAACCCTAAATCTAAACCCACACTAAATCTAACTCTAACCTTAACCTTAAACGTAAAACTATGCCTAACCCTAACACTAACCCCAACAAAACACTAACCCTAATCCTAACCCTAACCTTAACTCTATCCGTAACCCCATCTAACAACAACCCTTACTTAAATCCTAAATCTAACCATAATCTTCATCCTATCAAAACCCTAACCCTAACCCTAAATCTAAACCTATCTCTTATCATAAACCTAACCCTACATCTAACCCAAATCCTTACCCTAACCCTAACCCTACACCTAACTTTAGTCCCAACTGAAATTCTAATTCTTACCCTTATCCTAAATCTAACCTTGAAACTAAGGCTAACCCTGACCCTAACCTTAACCCTAAACCTATCCCTAATCCTTACCTTTACCCTAACCATAACCCAAAACTACACCCAAACCTAATCCTAACCCTAATCCTAACCCTAGATTAACTGTGATGCAAAATCTAAACCTTTGCCTAACCCTATACTAACCCCAACCCTAACACAAACACTAAACCTTATCCTTACCATAACGTAAATCCTAACCCTAATCTAACCCTGACCCTAACGGTAACCATAACACTAATGCTAAACCTAACACTAAACCTATCCTTATACTTAATGTTAACCCTAACCCTAACCCTAAACCTAAAACTATCCCTAAACCTAATCTTAACCTTAACCTTAACCTCAAACTAACCCTAACCCTAACTGTAACCATAACTATAAGCCTATCACTAACCCTTTCCATAACCCTAACCCTAATCCTTTCTGTAAATCTATTTCTAACCATAAACCTAGCCCTAAACCTATCCACAACTCTAATACTAACCCTATCCACAACCTATCATTCAATCCAACACTAACCTAAATCCTAAACCTAAACCAAATCCTGACTATAACCATAACCATAATCATAACCATAAACTAAAGGTAACCCTAAACCTAACACCTTAATCCTAATACTAACCCTAAACCTACCCTAAATCAATTTTTTTTAGATAAATCTATCCCTAATCCCTAACCCTATCGCTAACTCTTAACTCTAAACACAATTCTAAATCTAAACCTTAACCTAACCAGAACACTAAACCTAACCCTAATTCTAACCCTGAACCTATTCCTACAACTAACTCTAACCCTATACCCAAGCTTCATCTATCTCTAAAACTAACACTCACCGTAACCATAAACGTTTCCCTAAACCTAACACTAACAGTAACCCTAACTTTAACCTTAATATTCACACTAAAACTAAAAATAACCCTGAAACTAACTATAACCCTAACACTAACCCAAACCCTATCCAAAAACATATCCTTAACCCCAACCCCAACCCTAACGCTAAACCTAACTCTAACCCAAACCGTAACCATAATGATAACCTTAAAACTAAATATAACCAATCCCTAACACTAACCATAAACATAACCTTATACATAACCCTAACCCTAACCTAACCCTCACCCTAACCTTAACCCTAATCCTAACCCTAACCCTAATCCAACCCTAAAACTAAACCTAATCCTATCCCTAAACTTTCCTAACCCTAACCCTAAACTTAAACCTAACCCTAAAGCTAAACATCACATGAACCCTAACACTAACCCAATCCTTAAACCTGTCCTTAACCCCAACCCTAACCTTAACCCTAACCCTGAAACTAACCAAAATACTAACCCCAAACTTAATTTTAAACCTATACCTAATCCTTACCCTAAACTTAACCTTTCCCTAATCTTATCCCTATCCTTAACCCTAAGCCTAACTCTAAGACTAACACTGACCCTACCCTAAACCCATCAGTCACCCAAATCCTTATGTAACCCTAACAGTAAACCTTACACTAAACTTAAACCAAGTCTTAATCCTAATTCTCACCTTAACCATAAACCAAACGTAACCCTAACTGTAAGCCTAAACCTCACCCTAAACCTAAACAAAAACCTAACCTTAAAACTAAGCTGACTCCTAACCCTAACCTAACTCTAACCCTTAGACTAATCCTAACTGTAAACCTAACCCTAAACCTAACACTAAATTTAACTCTAAGTGTAACATTAATTGTAACCCTCTACCTAACCATAATCCTACGCTTAAGCCTAAATCTAAGCCTATGCCCAATCCTATCCTTAAAGCTAACCCTAACCCTAACCCTAATACTAAACCTAAACCTAAACTTAAATCTAATCATAATGCTAGTGTTAAACCTAACCTTAAACATAAACCAAAGCCTAACTCTTGCCCTAACCCTAGCAATATCCCTAACCTGAACACTAGCTTAACTTTAACCCTAATCCTTACCAAAACTTAACCCTCTAACCCTAAACTTAAACACTCATCCTAACCCACTGTACCTAAGCTCAACCAATCCCTAATCCTAACATTAGCACTAACCATAACCCAAACTCTATCCCTAACTTTAACCTCAACCCTAATCATAACCCTTACCCTAAACCAAACAGTAAACATATTGCTAACCCAAACCCTACACTAACCATGACCCTAACGCTAATACTAAACCTAATACTGAAACTAATCAAAACCATAAAGGTAACAATAACCCTAAATCTAAACCTTTCCCAAACGCTAACCTTAACCTAACAGTAACCCTAGCACTAACCATAAACCTAATAATAACCCTAACCCAAACACTAACCCTAACTATAAACCTATTTCTAACCTTCAGCCTCACCCTAAACCTAACACTGAAACTAACCCTAAACCAAAATCTAACCCTAAGCCTATCCCTAATCGTAACTCTAACCCTAACAATAACCTTAACCTAACACTATACCTAAACCTATCCATAACCCTAATTCTATTCTTAAACCTAACCATAACTAATCATCACCCTTACTCTAACCCTTAAACTAACTAAACTTAACCCTAAACCTATCCCTAACCCTATCCTAATCCTAACTCTATCCTTAAATATATCATTAACCGTAAACCTAAACTTATCCTTAACCTGATCCCGAACACTATCACTAACCCAGTCCTTAACTCTAATCCTAACTTTAACCCTAACCCTACCCTAAACCTCTCTCACTCTAAACATTACCCTAACCCTAATCCTAACACTTACACTAAACCTAAATCAAACCCTAACTCTAACCCTAATCCTACACTAAACCCAACTCTAACCCTAACCCTCACCCTAACCCTAACCCAAACACTAACACTAAACCTATCTTTAACCCTAACTGCAACCGTCACTGTAACAATAATTCTAACCCTAAACTTAACCATAAATCTGACCCAATACTTAATACTATCCTTATCTCTAACCCTAATCTTAACCCTAACCAAGAATCTAAATCTCTAAATTATCCCAACCCAAAACCTAAAGCTATATGTAACAATTACCCTAATGCTAACCCTAAACGAAACCTTGAACATAACCCTAACCATAACCGTTGCAATAACCCTAGCCTTAAGACTAACCAGAACCGTAACCTAAGACTAACCCTAACACTAACCCTAAAAAAACCCTAATCCTAACACTAACCCTAACCCTCAACCTCACCGTAAACTCAAACCCTAAGCCTAACCTAACTCCAACTATAAATCTAATGTTACCCCTAACCTTAACCTAACCCAAAATCTACCCCTAAACTTAAACTTAACCCTAAGCCTAAATCTAAACTCAATGTAAACATACCCCTATCTCTAACCCTACTCTAACCCTTAGCCTAAACCTAACCCAAACCCTATCATTTACCCTAACACTAAACCTAAAACTAACCCTAAACACAACAGCAACCCTAACCTTAACACTAAACCTATCCCAAACCCGGAAGGGTAACCCTAAACCTAACTCTAACCCAATCCCTAAACCTAACCATAACCCTAAACCTAATCCTCACCCTAAACATAAACCTATCCCTAACCTTAACCATAACCCTCACCATAACACTAAACCCCTCCTTACTCCTAACCCTAACCCTAACCCTAACCCTAAACATAACCCTAACATAATCCTAACCCTAATCCTAACCATAACTATAATCCTATCCCTAACCTTAACCCACACTCACCCTAACCCTAACCCTAAACATAACCCTATCATAATCCTAAGCCTAACCCTAACTATAATCCTATGCCTAACCTTAACCACACTCACCCTAACCCTAACCCTAACAGTAAATATAAACCTATCCATAAAACTAACCATAACCCTAACCCTAAGCATAAATAAAACCCTAACCCTTACCCTAAACTTAATCCTAACCCGGAGTATAACCCTAACAGTAACGTTAACCTATCATTATCTCTAAACCTATCCCTAACCCTAACTCTAAACTTAACACTAACCCTAGCATAACCCTATCAGTAACATTAACCTAACACTATTTGTAAACCTATCCCTAAGCCTAACCCTATGCTTAAGCCTAAGCCTAAGCCTAAGACAAGGCCTAATCCTAACCCTAATCCTAAACTTAAACTTAAGCCTACCAATAATCATAATACTAACAGTAACTTTAACCTATCACTATACATAAACCTATCCCTAACGCTAACTCTACTCTTATCCCTCATCCTAACAATAAACCTAACCCTAACACTAACCTTTACCATAACCTGAAACCTAAACCTTACCCTAATGATACCTAAACATAAACCTAATCCTATCCCACACCCTAATGCTAACCTTAGCTTTAACCCTAACCCTAACCGTTACCTAACCCTCACCCAATCCTAAGCCTAACACTAATCGTGAATTTAACACCAAACCTAAACCTAACAAAAAGCCTAACCATAACCAGAATCAGATCCCTAAACATAAACTTAACTCTAAACCTAAAACTATCCCTAACCCTAAACCTAACAGTAACCCTAACTATAACCCTAACTCTAACCCATTCCCTAAACCTAATCTTAACCCTAACACTAACCCCTACCCTAACCATAACCATAATTGCATCCCTAACTCTATACCTAACCCTAACACTAAACTTAACCCCAATCCTATACCTGAACGTAACCCTAACCTTAATGCTAACTCTAAACCTAACCTTAATCATAACCCTAATCCTAACCCTTGCCCTAATCCTAGCCTTAACACTAAACCAAATCCTAACCTTACACTCACCCTAACTCTAACCAAAGCCTAACCCTCACCATAACCCAACACTAACCCTCACCATAACCCAAATTCTAATCCTAACCTAACTATATCCTTAAACCTAAAGATACCCCTTAATCTAACTTATCACTAAACCTATGCCAAACCCTTACTGTACCCCAAACTTAACCCTAACCAAAACTCTAAATGTAATCATGACCATAAACCTAATGCTAACCATAAACATAAAGATATCCCTAAACTTAATTCTAAACCTAACCCTCACTCTAAACTGAACCCTACTTCTAAACTTAACCCTAATCCTAACCCTATGCCCAAAACTAACATACACCATAACACTAACCCTAATCCTAATGTTAAACCTATTCCAAACCCTAACTGTAATACTAACTGTATCCCTAAGTGTAATCCCAACACATACCCTAACCCTAAGCATAACCCTAGCAATAACCTTAACCTAACATTATCCCTAAACATATCCCTAACCCTACCTCTATCCTTAACACCAAACCTAACCCTAACCCTAACCCTAACCCTAAACTTAAACTTAACAATAAGCATAACCCTAGCAACAACCTTAACCTAACAGTATCCCTAAATCTAACACTTACCCTAACTCTATTACTAACCCTTAGTCTAACCCTAATTAAAACCCTAACCCTATCCCACAACCTAACCCTACTCCTAGCCCTAACCCTAATGCCAACCTTAACTTAAACCTAACTCAATGCTACACCTAACCCTAACACTTAAAATTACCCAAACCCTAACCCTAACCGAAAGAGAACCCTAACCATGACCCTAACCCTAACCACAGTCCTAACACAAACCCTAACCTGTCCTATCACTCACCCTAAACCTTACCCTAACCTTAACTCTAAAACTTACACTAAAGGAAACTCAATCCCGAACCATATCGTTAACCCTAACCCTAAACTAAATGTAACCCTAACTCTGACTCTCACCCAACCCTAAGCCTAATCCTAACCCTAAAATATACCATAACCCCAACCCTAACCTGAAACAGAAACCTAAACATGACCCTAATCATAACCCCAGCCCTAACACTAACCTTACCCTAAACCTATCACTCACCCTAAACCTTACCCTAACCCTAACTCTAAAACTTACACTAAAGCAAAACCAATCTCTAACCATATCGCTAACCATAACCCTAAAATAAATCCAAAACTGACCCTTAGACTAACCCTAAAACTAACCCAAATCCTAATCCTAACCCTAAACCTATCCCTAACCCTACCCCTGACTGTAACCCTAACCATAACCCTAACAATAACCTTAACTGAATACTAGCCCTAAACCTATCCATAACCCTAACTCTACGCTTAACCCTAACCCTAAGTGTAACCCTAGCACTAACTTTAACCTAACACCATCCCTAAACCAATCCCTAATACTAACTATATCATTAACCCTAATCCAAACCCTAACTTAACACTAACCCTAATGATAACACTAACTCTAACCCTAACCCTAAACTTAAACCTAACACTAAGCGTAACCCTAATAACCTTAGGATAACACTAACCCTAAACCTCTCCCTCACCCTAATTCTTAACCCTAACCATAACCATAACCCTATAAGTAACCTTAACTGAACAATATCCCTAAACCATAACTGTAACCCTACACCTAATCCTACCCTAACCATAATCCTAACCTTAACCCTAAACCTTACCCTAACCTTAAACATATCCCTAACCTCAAACCTCACCCAACCTAACCGTGAATCTAACTGTAACCCTAACCCTAATGCTATTACTAACCTTAAGCCTAACCCTAAACTTAAACCTTACACAAAACCTAACCCTAACCCTAAAACTAATCCTAACAGTAACTCTAATCCTAACTCTGAAACTAAATCTAACACTAACTCTAAGTTTAAACCTAACCATCACCCAAAAACTAACCGTAACTTTAACCATAACCATAACCATAAGCATAGCCCTCAGCCTATCTCTAACCCTAACCTTAACCAAATCCCTAAACCAAACCCTTACCAACCCTGAATCTAACACTAGCCTTAACCTGAAACCTAACCATAATCTTAACCCTAACCATAAACCTAAACTTAACCCTAAGCCTAACCCTAAGGCTAACCCTAAACCGAACTGTAATACTAAACTAACCCCAACCCTAACCCTAACCCTAAAATTACCCATATCTGTAACCCTAACACCAACCGTAAACTGAAACATAACCCAAACCCTAAATGTAACTCTATCCCTAACAATCAACATAACCCTAACCCAAAACCTAACACTAAACTTAACCTTAACTCTAACCCTAACCGTAAATATAAACCTAACTCTAACCCTAACCCTAATCCTAAACTTAACTTTACATAACATTAACCCTAACCTAATCAAGACATTAACCCTAACACTAACTCCACCCTAAACCTAACCCTAAACCTAAACCTATGCTTAAACCAAAACCTAACCATAACCCTAAACCTAAACATGCCCCTAATCTAACCAAAACCTTAATCTTAACTGTAACCCTACATCCAGAGCCTCACCCTAAACATATCCTGACTGTGAACCTAATCCTAACCTTAAACCAATGGATAACCTTAAACCTCAACTAAAAATAAACACAATCCTAAACCTAAAACAACCCTAACCCTAGACCTATCCATAACCTTACCCCAAACCCTAACCCTAACACTAACACTATGCTTCATTGTAAGTCTTATTCCAGCCCTAATTCTAAACATAAAAGAAACACTAAACCTAAACCTAACAGTTATCCAAACTTTATGCTTAAAAATAACCATCACTCTAACCCTAACATTAACCCTATGTAATCCGAAGCTAAATCTAACACTAACTCTAATCCTAAAACTACACATAAACTTAAAGATAACCCTAATACTAACCTTAGCTCAAAACTAACCATAACCTTAAGTTAATCCAAACCCTAACCCTGAATCCAACCCTAAACCTAAACCTAACCCTAAACTTATCCCAAACAATAAACGTATCCATAACACTATCCCTAATCTAAATCCAAACCTATCCATAAACCTAACCCGAACCATAACCTAAACATATCCTTAACCCTAACCCTAACCCTTAAAGTAACCCTAAACCTAAATTTAAACCTAACCCTAAATCTAACCCTAACTGTAACCCTAACCTGACATAACTATAAACATAACCCTAATCCTAACCCTAAACCTAACCTTAGCCCTACACCTAGGCCTAATTCTTATTGTAACTCTAACTCTAACCCTGAAAAAAACCTACCCCTAACCCAAGCCCCATCCCTAACACTAAACCTATCCCCAACCCTAACCCTAAGCCTAACCCTAACTCTTACCCTAACCCTAAAACTAATCCTAACCACAACCCAAAACCTAAACCTAAAGTGAACCTTAAATATGATCCAACCCTAACCCTAATCGTAACCATAACCGTAACCCTAACCCTAAACCTAAGCCTAACCCTAATCCTAACCCTAACACTAAAGCTACCCCCACTCCTAACTCTGCCCTCACCATTCCCTATAACAAACTTTAACCTAAACCCTAACCCTATACTAACCCAAATCCAAACCCTAAACCTAACCCTAACCCTATCCCTAAATCTAAACCTAACTGTAACCCTAATCCTAAACTATACTCAAACCTAATCCTAACCTTAACTCTAACTCTAACCCTAATACAAACCATAAGCATGACACTTCCTTAACCCTAAAAATAACCCTAAACTATCCTTAAAATTACAACTAACCCTAACTCTAATCCTTAACTCCTTCCTTACCCTAAGTATAACCAATACAGTAACCCTAATCCTAACCCTAACTCTAAAACTAATCCTATACTTAACCCTAAACTGAACCGTTAACCTAACCCTAAACCTACCCTTATCCCATACCATAACCCTAGCAATAACCCTAACACCATCTCTAATCTAACCCCATCCCTAACCGTAGCCCTAACCTTAAACCTAAATGTAACCCTGATGTGAACCCTAAAGCTAAACCTGCACTAAACCAAGCACTCACTCTAACCCTAACACAAAAGTTAACCTTAAACATAACCCTAACCCTAAATGTAACCCTTACCATAACCTTAACCATAACCCTGAAACTAACCCTGACCATAGCATACCCCCTAAGCCTAACCTAGCCATAACACTAACCCTAACCCTAACCCTAATCCTGAGTCTAACACTAACAATAAACCTGAACCAAACCCTAAATCTAAACCTCATTTTAAACTTAACCCTAACCCTAATCCAAACCCTAAACCTAACGATAAATATAAACCTAACCATAAGCATAAGCCTAATCCTAACCCTAACCCATAGCCTATCCCTTATGGTAACGCTAAGGCTAACACTCACCATCATTAACCCTAACCCTAACCCTTATCATTAACCTTAACCCTAACACTATACCTAAACACATCCCGAACACTAACCTTAAACCTATCACCCTAAACATAAACATAACATTAATCCTCTCCCTAACCCAAACCATAACCCTGATCCTATCCCTAAACCTAAGCCTAACTCTAAACCTAAACCTAAACTTAAACTTAACTCTAACTGCAAATAAACCCTAAACTTAAACTTAACACTAATCCTAACCCTAAACTACACCAAAACCCTAACCCTAATCCTAACCATAATCCTAATCCTAGTGCTACACTATACTTAACTGTAACACTAATGCTACCCATAATCTAATCAGAACCTTAATCCTAACCTTAACCCTAACCCTAACCCTAACTTGTCCCTAACCCTAAGCATAACCCTACCTCTAAGCATAACCCAAACCTAAAACTTGACCCTTAACCTGAAACTAACCCTAATCCTAAAAGTATCCTTAACACTAACCCTATCCCTAACCCTAACCCTGAACCTAACCCTAAGCCTAACCCTAAACCTATCAATAACTCTAACCCTAACTTAACCCTAACCCTAAAATTAGAGCAACACTAACACTAACCCTAAAGATAACCATAAGCCCATTCCTAAACCTAATGCAAAACCTAACCTTAACTGAAATACTAACACTATCCCTAACACTAACCCTAAATCTAACCCTAACTCTAACCCTAACCCTCACCTTTACCCTAACCCTCAACCTGACCAAACAATAAACCTAATACCTTAACACTAACAATAAACATATCCTTAAACATAACCCTAACACTAACCTTAGCCCTGAACTTAAACGTAACCCTAAATGTAACACTAAACTGAAACCTAAATCTATGGTGAACCCTCACCTTAATCCTATCTGAAACCCTAACCCTAACCATAACCATAAGCCTAACCCTAAGACTAAATTTATCCCTAACCTTAAACTTAACCCTAACCCTAAACCTTACCCTAAATGTAAACATAATCCTAATCATAAGCCTAACACTAAAAGTAAGATAACATTAACCCCAACCTAAACCTAATACTAAACCTACTGTAACTCTAAAACAAAAACTAATCCTAAACCTACCCTAAATTTATCCATAACCCTCACCCTAAAACTAAACCTTAAACTGCACCTAAATATTACCCTAATCCTAACCCTAAAATAAACTCTAACCCTAACATAACACTAAAACTCACCCTAACCCTAATCTTAATGCTAACCCTAGCCCTAAACCTAACCCTAACCCTAAACTAACCCTAACACTAAACCTAAATCTAACCCTATACTTTTCCCTAAATATATCTGGAAATCTAATCCGAACCCCAACCTACCCATAACCCTAAACCTAACTATAACCCTAACTGTAACATAACCCCAAGCCTAATCCTGTAGCCCTAACCCTAACCTTTACCATAATCCTAACCTAAACCTGAAATTAATCCTAACACTAAACCTAAGCCTAAACATAAACCTAACCCAAACACTAACCCTAACCCTAAACCTAACCCTGAATTTAACCCTAAACCTAACCCTAATACTAAACCTGTCACTAACCCTAACCCTAACCCTATCTCACAAACACACCATAAGTCTAACCCTAAGAGTAACCCTAAGCTAACCTAACCCTAACCCTAACTCTGCCCAAACCTTTATGTTAACACTAACCCTAGCTCTCACCCTAATCCAAAGACTATAACTATCCCAAACTCTAACCATAAGCCTGACCAAAACCCTAACCCTAAATCTAAACCTAACCGTAAATCTAATCCTAACACTAAACCTAAATTTATCCCTTAAGGTGAGAGTTATATTTATATTTAGGATTAGAGTTAGGGTTACATTAAGGGTTAAGATAGGGTTAGGGTAGGAGTATGCTTACATTTGGGGTTAGGGTTAGCGTTAAAGTTAACATTATGGACAGGTTCAGGGTTAGGATATGGTTGAGGGATAACATTAGGTTTAGGGATAGGGTTAGGTTAGGCTTCAGGTCTGGTTTAGGGTTATGGTTAGGGTTAGCGTTTGGTTAGGGTTAGCATTAAGTTTAGTGTTAGTGTTAGGTTTAGGTTAGGGTTTATGTTAGTGTTTGGGCTAGGGTTTGGGGAAGGGTTAGGGTTCTGTTTCAGGTTACATTTAGGCTTAGCATTAGGGTTAGGGTTATATTTTGGGTTAGGATTAGGGTAAATTATAGCATCAGGATTAGAATTAGGGTTACAGTAATGGTTAAGATAGGGCAGGGTAGTAGTATGTTTACTTTGGGGATTAGGGTTAGCATTGAGGTTAATGTTATGGACAGGTTCAGGGTTAGGATAAGGTTGAGGGGTAACATTAGGTTTAAGTTTAGGGTTCATGCTAGTGTTTAGGCTAGGGGTAGGGGAAGGGTTAGGGTTAAGTTTCTGTTTCAGGTTACATTTAGACTTAGCATTAGGGTTAGGGTTACATTTAGGTTTAGGATTAGAATAAGTTATAGGGTCAGGGTTAGGGTTAAGGATATGGTTAGGGATAGGGTTAAAGAAAGGGTTAGTGTTAGGGTTATGGTTAGGTTTAGGGTTAGAAATAGGGGTACAGTTATGGTTACGGTTAGAATTAGGATTAAGGATAGGTTTAGGTTTAGGTTTAGTGTTAGGGCTATAGTTAGGGTTAGAGTGAGGGTTAAGGTTAGAATTAGGTTTAGTTTGTGGTTAGGGTTAAGGTTAGGGTTAGGGTTAGGTTTAAGTTTAGAGTAAGCTTTAGGGTTATGGTTGGGGTAAGATTTATAGTGAGTGGTAGGATTAGGAGAGGGTTAGGATTAAGTTTATGGTTAGGGTTAAGGACTGTGTTAGGGATAGGTTTTGGAATCAGGTTAGTGTTAGGGGTAGTGTTAGGGTTCAGGATTGGTTAAAGAATAGGTTTAGGATTAGGGCTTTGGTTAGGGTTAGAGCTATGTTTAGGTTCCTCTTTCAGGTTAGGGTTAGGGTTTTGATTAGGTTTAGAATTAGGGTTAGGATTAGGGTAAAGATTAGGTTTAGGTTTGAGTTGGGGTTAAGCTTAGGTTCAGGGCTTGGGTTAGGTTTAGGGTGTGAGATTGGGTTAGGGTTATGTTTAGGATTCATGTTAGGATTAGGGTTTGGTTTAGGGTTAGGGTTAAGGTTAGGTTTAGGGTTAGGGTTAAGGGTTAGGGCTAAGAATAGAGTTAGGTTTAGGTATTGGTTTTGGGCTAGTGTTTGTTTAAATTTACTGTTAGGGTTACACTTATTGTTATGTTTAAGTTTAGATTTAGGATTAGGGTTAGGTTTATGGTGTGGTATAGGTTTAGGGTTAGGGTTAAAGATAGACAGAGTTAGGGACAGGTTTAGGTTTACAATTAGCATTATGGTTAGGGTTAGTGTCAGTGTTAGCATTTGGTTTAGGCTTAGGGTGAGGGTGAGGATTGGGTTTACGATTTGGGTTAGGGTTATGTTAGGGTTAGGGTTAGGGTTAGGTTTATGGTTAGGGGAAGGTTTACTGATAGGATTAGGGTTTGGTTTAGGGATAGCTTTATGGTTGGTGTTAGCATTAGGATTCAGGTTACGGTTAGGTTTAGGGTTTGGGTAAGGGTTAGGGTTAGGGTTAGGGTTAAGGACAGGCTTATAGATAGAGTTATAGATAGGGTTAGTGTTAGGCTTACAGTTATGTTTAGGGGTAGAAATATGGTTATGGCTATGGTTATGGTTTCCGTCAGGGTTAGGATTAGGGATATATTTAGTTTTAGGGTTAGGGTTAGGGTTAGGGTTATAGTCAGGGTTAGAGTGAGAGTTACAGTCAGAATTAGGTTTAGTTTAGGGTTAGGGTTAAAGAGGATTATGCTTAGGGTTAAGTTTAGGTTTTGGTTTAAGTTTTGTGTAAGTTTTAGGGTTACAGTTATGTGTAAGGCTTATTATGAGTGATAGGATTAGGAAAGGTTTATTGTTAGTGTTAAGTTTAGGGTTAGGGTTAAGAACTGGGTTAGGTATAGGGTTCGGATTCAGGTCAGTGTTAAGGTTAGTATTAGAGTTAAGGATAGTTTTAAAGATAGGTTTTTGGTTAGGGCTTTATTTAGGGTTAGAGTTATGTTTAGTTTCCTGTTTCAGGTTAGGTTTAGGGTTTTCGTTAGGTTTAGGGTTAGGGTTTTGTTTAGGGTAAGGATTAGGTTTAGGTTTGGGTTAGGGTTAACTTAGGGTCACGGCTAGGGTTAGGTTTAGTGTGTGAAATAGGGTTAGCACAGACTTAGCTGCAGGTGCAAGCTGTGGAGAGATATGAAAGTCAGCCATGGGGTACCTAGAGAATGTACCTGGGTAGAATTTTTTTATTATTCCAGGTTATGGTTATGTTTAATGTTTTGGTTGGGGTTAGTATTAGGTTCAGGATTAGAATTGTGGTTAGGTTACAGGTTAGAATTCGGGTTATGTTTAGGTTTAGGGTTGAATTAGAGTTAAGGTTGGTTTTAAGAATAGAGTTAGGGTTGGGAATAGGTTTAGGGACAGTGTTGGGTTAAATTTACTTTTAGGGGTATGCCAATTGTTAGGTTTAAGTTTAGGTTTAGGGATAGGCTTAGTTTATGGTTAGGATTAGGGTTACAGTTAGGGTTAAGGATAGACTTAGGGTAAGGCATATGTTTAAATTTACATTGAGCATTATGGTTACGGTTAGTTTCAGTGTTAGGATTAGGTTTAGGGTTAGAGTGACGGTGAGGTTGAGGGTGAAGACTAGGCCTAGAGTTAAGGTTAAGGTTAGGTTAGAGTTAGGTTTAGGGTTAGGGTTAGGGTTAGGGCTGGGAGTAGGGTAAGGTTTACAGTTAGGTTTAGGGGTTATGGATAGCTTTATGGTTAGGGTTAGGGTTAGGGTTAGGGTGTTGTTAGGTTTATGGTTTGGGTTGGGGTTAAGTTTAGGATTTGGGATAGATTTAGTGTTAGTGTTAGGATTATGGTTTGGGTTAGGGTTAGAATTAGCATTAGGGTTAGGGTTAGGGTGTTGTTAGGTTTATGGTTTGGGTTAGGGTTAGAATTAGCATTAGGGTTAGGGTTAGGGTGTTGTTAGGTTTATGGTTTGGGATGGGGTTAAGTTTAGGATTTGGGATAGATTTAGTGTTAGTGTTAGGATTATAGTTTGGGTTAGGGTTAGAATTAGCATTAGGGTTAGGGTTATGGCTTAGTTTAGGGTTATGGTTAGGGTTAGGATTAAGGATAGACTTATGGTTAGTGGTAGGTTTAGTTATAGTGTTAGGTTAACGTTACTGTCAGGGATATGCTTAGGGTGAGGTTTAAGTTAAGGATTAGGGTTAGGGTTAGGGTTACATTCAGGCTTAGGGTTATAGTTAGGGGTAGGGACAGGTTTAGGATTACGGTTAGGGTTAGAGTTATGGTTAGTTTCAGTGTTAGGATTAGGTTAGAGTTAGGTGAGCATGAGGTCGAGGGTTGGGGTTTGGATTAGGTTTACCATTAAGATTAGGGTTAAAGAATGGTTTAAGGATAGGGTTTGGTTTCGTGTTAGGATTAGTGTTTTGGGTACGTTTAAGAATGAGTTTAGGGATAGTGTTAGGGTTAGGGCTAGGTTTACGTTTAGGGTTATGTTCAGGATTCTGTTTCAGGTTAGGGTTAGTGATTTGGTTAGGTTTATGGTTAGATTTAGGTCTAGGGTTAGGGTTAAGGTTACTGTTAGTGTTTAGTTAGGTTTAGGGTTAGAGCTAGGGTTAGGGTTAGGGTTAGGGTTGCATTTATTGTTATGTTTAGGGTTAGAGTTAGGGTTAGGGTTAGCGTGAGATTTAGGATTATGTTTAGGGTGAGGAAGAGGGTTAGGGTTAGGGTAAAGGTTAGTATTAGGTTCAGGGTTAGGGTTAGGGTTAGGTTTAGGGTTAGGTTTATGTTTAGAAGGATAGATTTAAGGTTACGGTAGGGGTAGGGTTAGGTTAGGGTTATGGTTATGGTTAGGGTTTTTCATATGATTATGGTTAGGGCTAGATTCTGGGTTAGGGTTATGTTTAGATTGAGGGTTAAGGATTACAGTTAGGATTAATGTTAAGTTTAGGTTTAGGGTGAGGTTGAGCATTAGTATTAGGATTAGGATTAGGATTAGTTTAGGGTTAGGGTTAAGGTTAGGATTAGGGTTTGGTTTAGACTTAGTGTAAGTTTTAGGGTTAGGGTTAGGGTAGGGGGAGTGGAGTGATACGTTTAAAGTAGGGTTAGGGTTAGGGCTGGCCTTAGGGTTTGGGTTATATTTAGGGTTCTGTTTCAGGTTAGGGTTAGCCTTTTGGTAAGGTTTAGTGTTAGGGTTAGCTTTAGTGTTAAGTTAGGGTTAGGTACAGGTTAGGGTTAGGGTACGGTCAATGTTAGGGGTAGGGTTAATAATAGAGTTTGGGCTAGGGATAGATTCAGGGATAGTGCTAGGTTAAGTTTACTGTTAGTATTATGCTTATTGTTAGGTTTAAGTTTAGGGTTAAGTTTAGGGTTATGGTTAGGGTTAGGATTCAGGATAAAGTTAGGGTCAACGATAGGTTTAGGGATAGTTTTATGATAGGGTTACTGATAGGGATACACTTAGAGTTAAGTTTAAGGAGAGAGTTAGGATTACGGATAGGTTTAGGGATACGTTAGGCTAAGGTTACTGTTAGGTTTGTGCTTAGTGTTAGGTTTAAGTTTAGGTTTAGGGTTAATGTTAGAGTTACATTTAGGGTTATGGTTTTGGTTAGGATTAGGCGATAGTTTTAGGTTTATGGTAAATGTTAGGGTTGGGGTTAGTTTCAGTGTTAGGGTTAGGATTAGGGTTGTTGTTAAGTTTAGGGTATGAGTTAGGGTTAGGGTTAAGATTACAGTTAAGTTAAGGTTAGGATAGGGCTAGGTTAAGTTTACGGTTAGAATAAGGTTTATGATTAGGGTTATGTTTAGGTTTAGGGTTAAGGATAAATTTAGGGCTGGGAATCAGTTTAGGAATAGTGTTAGGTTACTGTTACTGTTAGGGTTACGCTTAGGTTTAGGGATAGGTTTAGGGTTAGAATTAGGGTTATGGTGAGGGTTAGGGTTAGGGTTAAGTCTAGGGTTAGGTTTAGGGTGAATGTTAGGCTTAGGCTTTTGTTTAGTTAGAATTAGGGTTACAGGAAGGGTAACAGTTAGGTTTAGGGATAGGTTTAGGTTTAGGATTAGGGTTGGGTTAGGGTTAGTGTTAGGGATAGGGTGAAGGTTAGGTTTATGGTTAGCTTCAGGATTATGATTAGGCTTATACCCCTGGTCAAGAACTCCACACCCATGGACCAGTGCAGCCCCATGCTCCAGGACCCTGCTGATGGTTCCCTAGTCTGGGAACCTAAAAGAGGTGCCCTGGTGCTCTGGCTCCACACCACACGTTGGGGGTTATGGTTTTGGGTCTGAAAAGGAAATGAAGGATGATCCCTTGAGGATGATCACCACCGTTGGTCCTCTCTCTTGTCTCCTACTCCACCTCTTCTACACCTATCACCTGACATACCTCCTCACATAGCTCTTTTGTGATCAAGGCCCTGTAATCCATGAGAATTCCTGATGATCTTCAGGAATTCCTTGTACAAGTTTTTTTCTGGTGTCCTTGCCTAGGAAGGATACGGCTTCATCCTCTTCCCATTCTGTGCTCAGTCCAGGGAAATAAAAGGAACTCATTATTGTTTCCCAGGAGCTTTTTCCATCAGGTGACCTAGTCTGTGGGGGGCTAGTGTTGTTTCTCAATGACTGTCATGATCTCAGACCCTTTCTTTCCTCCCTCTATCAACTTTCCCATTGAAGGTTTCAACTGCCCTGTGGTTAATAGTCACCACTCCAACCCAGAATGTTTGTGGTGAAATGATCGGAACATAGGAGTAGGGTTTGGACAGGTTGTGAGCTGGTCTCAGAAGGTGCTCACAGTGCCAGGAAGGAGTGGATCCTGTTGTAGAGATGTCGAGGCATCCCTACTCAGCCGAATCTGCCCACCACCATGGATAGAAGGTACTCTGTGGATATAGACATCTGGTGAGCCAGAGAGGTTGGGCAGTGGGCAGAGGGTAAGTAATCTTAATCATCCCTGAGACCTTCATCCAATACCCACACCCCCAAAGACACACAGAAGATTTGCTATGGATCCATATCCATTTGCCTGTGGGTGAGACCTGGTAGGAAAACCAGGAAGACTGTTTTACTTTGGGGGTGTTGTGTTGGTAAGAATGGAGAGACCTCCAGTCATCTACCATTGAACAAACTCCTGCAGGGCTTCACTTTCCTTGACACATCTCTATTCTTTTCCCTGGGGACCATGACTTCTGGAGACCATCTGTTGCTGCAGATACCTTGTCAGTCATGCTGAGTAACAGGCCATCTACCATGAAGCTCTGTATCACAGGATCTTCTGCAAAGAAAGGAAGAGTGAGGTGGCTTGGAGTGTCTGTCTGGAGGGGTGAGTGTGCAGTGTGGGCTTCCATCTTCAAAGATTCTGTGAAAGGAATGGGTGAGCTCATTTGTTTCAACCTGAGCCAGTCCCTGAGAGGAAGCAGATTCCTACCTCCAGGAAGGTCTAAACTTTACTGTGGCAGCTGTCCCTAAGAGGAAGCAGATTCCTACCTCCAGGAAGGTCTAAACTTTACTATCATAAATGGAAGCTGTTTCTTTCATTGATGCACACATAATGTTTTGCATGTTAAATTTTTCTGTTAATTGATTCTTCAACATGGTCACACTATTTTTTTCCTACCAAAGAGATTTAACATGCCTTTGAATATGCAACAGTTTCTACTCAAATCGAAAGCATTGAAGTGGCCTTAGGTCTTCATGACAGCACAAACCATCACTTCACCATTTTGGGACTAAATGTGTGTCTTGGGAAGAGGTGTAGAGTTCATAGTTCCCTGACCCCACAGCATCTCTTCATCCCTTTTCTCCCTGAGTAATGATGGGCTTCATCTTCCCCAAGGACCTCATCTGTAGTTAGGTTTCTTCCCTGGAAGCAACAATTTCTTGTGAAGACCTGAGAAGGTGGGGTCCTGTGTGTCCTTCAACACTTGTCCAGAAAAGTGGCAGCACCCTCTTCTCCAGTCTCCTTGCCCACAGAAGGAGTGTATAATAGAACTTGCTCTAGTAGTTAAGTAGCTCTGTTCCTCTGCTGTGTAATATGGTAGCCACTGTCTCCTATAGGGTTTGAACTTTGGAAATGCAAGTAATGAAACTGAGGAATTGAATTTAGAATGTTTTCTTAATTCATTTAAAACTAAGAGTAAATACCTGCATGTATTTAGTGGATGCTGTAATTGGTAGTGTGCGCTGCATGTTTCTCTACCCTGCCATATGTTGTCCCAGCTCTAGTAGGCTATTTTCACCTGAAAAAAATTTCTGTAATTCACCCATTTCGTCAAGCTCTCCTGCCTTCCCTCACACCCTCCCATAAGTGCCATGGACCCCAGATCTTCTTGTCCTATCCAGTTATCAGCTGAGGG
>NW_008332649.1:11936-17658 GCF_000622305.1 Nannospalax galili | reverse complement strand
GTGTGTGTGTGTGTGTGTGTGTGTGTCTGTGTCTGTGTCTGTGTGTGTCTGTGTGTGTGTGTGCATGTATGTATGTAGGGGACATTTCCATATTTATCTGTAAGCCTCTCTTTTGCTCTCCAACAACCCAGCTCAGAAAGGAAACTCCTTACATGTCTGCAGAACAGGGGCATCCTACATCTAGTCCACCTCGGAATTTCTGAACCCTGGGCCGGGATTTGACCCCTAACGTGTTCAGTCTTTTAGATTTGGTCCTGTGCATTTTCTCAACTCAGAAAATCCACCCTGAATTCGGTAGAACTCTTCTTCATCCTCAGGATGGTAACTGAATCTTTTCATCTTCTTTGTTCTGGGTTTCATCCCTTCAATGTGATCCACAGTCCATATGCTCGTTTTTCGTGTCCTCCAGAAGAACTTCAGCTCTGAAGCAGCTTCAGTGGCTTCAATGGAGGCTGGAAGGCTGCTCTACTGGGAGCTGCAAGAACAAAAGCCCAGTTAGCATGGATGCGGTCCATCAGGGAGCTCCGGGGCACTTCCTGGACATTCTTCTGAAATTTAGACAGCACCTCATGATCACATGGTGACAAGCATCTATTCAACTATAACTGGTTTTCCTGCTTCACAGGTATGGCCACTGCAGGGACAGCACTAGATGTAGAAGAACAGCTGGCCTGTGGGGCTGCAGGGAGAGAAGCCCCCATGCTCATGACCATGGGATGGACATACCTGAGCAGTGAGCTTGGGCCTTGTGGCCACTTTCCGTTCTCACATGTCTGAATATTTTTAAAAAATATTTAGTATTTTTATATTGTGTGCTGAATTCTTATGAAACTACAGTTATAGACAGTTGTTAGCTGCCATATGTGTATTGGGAATTGAAGCAGTGTCCTCTGCAAGAGCAGTCAGTGCTTTTAACCACTGTGCCATTTCTCCAGACCCCACGTTGTGAATAATTTTCATGAGTCACCTGAAGACATCAGAGCAGAATGGTCCTCATCCACCTCCTCTGCTCCTGTCTACAAAGAAGTCTAGGAATGGAGTTACTCTGTACCTTTTTTTGCCAAGCACAGGAAGCTCTCTGGTAACTCTTTCCCTGGACCACTCTGCATGTGGGACACCTTGTAGACACAAATGAATTTGTTGTTTCCCATTCTGTCATAGCTTCAGAACTGAACTTCTCACCAGGACACCCCTTGTCATGTGCCTTTAGAACCTGACTCAGGAGAGTTTAGAAAGAACGAGAAACTAGGTGTGGTGGTCATCCTGTTCCATCCTTCATTCACCTGGAGACCATGGGTCATGAGGAATAGGGCCACACACACCTGACTCCTTTTCCCTGGATCCCCTTTCCTTACCCTTCTTCCTTGGGTTCTGATGCTCCATCACCATCTCTGATGTATTTGCTGTAGACATCAGGGGAATCCCATCTTCTCTCCGTTGTCTTAGAACAGGTCAAAGATGGAATACCAACCAGAATAACTCTGTTTCCCCTTCTTTAAATAAAAGTAACTATATGTGCAATAGAGGTAAGTAATTTTTTCCCAATTGGTGGGAAATGAACCTAGGACTTCACACATGCTAAGGAAGTGCTCTTCCTTATAGCTATATCCCTAGCACTTCTTGATTCCTTATTAAAGTAGATGTTGATCTGTGCTGAACCACCATCTTACTTAGTCATTGGGATCAGTGAGTATTATTTGAATCTTGAACATGTCTGGGGTTTCTCCCTTTTCTTTGTTTAGACCACTATGAGTTTTGGAAAGAATGACTCATAATTTTCCATCTCTTTTCCAAGAGTTGGCATGGACCACCTTTTGTTCTTCTTGTTTTCTTTGTCATTATGGCTCTGTGGGGTACTCTAAAATCTCAGATAATTAAGTGTAGTCAAAAATCTGACCAGAGTGGCCCATGTCATGTTCCAATAGCTCTGTCTGAAGGCAGCCATTGGTGACCAAGATTCCTCTGGACTCTCGCTCCTTTTTTTTTCTTTTTTAAATCTTTATTCTGCCTTTAGCCACATTCGCTCCTGTTGTCTTCTATCACTCAGCCAAAACCTATTTAAAATTCCATTACCCTGTGTGAACACCTGCTTGGCTCTCTCAGGATCAGAGCCCTCAAATGCCCCCTCACACACACCAAGAGCTCAGCCTCACAGCTGTGAGGAGAGCTCTCGCTTTAACTAAGAGTTTTAGATCAAACGTTCTGAAGCACCTGTGACATCACACCATTCCACCAGAGTCTGATCTCTGCTGTGGTAAAGAAAAAGTATCTGAGTGAAAGACCATTGGCATGAAGGGCAAAAGGCTGGTGTCTCCTTTGGACACTCAGGTGACCCTCTCACATCCTTGTGTTAATCTCTCTTTGAGTTTCAACTTGTGACTATTAAGATCCATTTGGGATTTCAAATGAAGTTTGGCCAGATGGATCTTCAGATCAAAGTGTTTGTCACCAAACCTGAGATTGATCCTTGGAACCCACATCGTGGAAGTAGAGAACAGGTTCTTCTGCGTTGTCTTCTGACTCCATACCTGTCAAGTGGCTTGCCCCTCCCTCAACACAAAAGGATTGCAGATGGAAATATCTAGATAAGAAAATTTAGAAAAAAACACACTTAAGCACTGATCCCTCATCTGTAAAACAGAGTTACTGATTCTTTAGTTGTTGCTGGTTTTTAGACAGAGCCCATTGTATATCACTGGGTAACCTTAAACTATCTATGTAGGCCAGCTGTGAACTCAGAGTTCTACCTTCCCCACCTTCTAAATGCTGGGATTAAAAGTTTACACCAGCACACCCATCTAACATGTTTTATGTTTTGCCTCATTTTTGCTCAGCCACAATCATCTTCAAATTAAATAATTAAAAAATTATTTTGATGCACTGATCCCTCATCTGTAAAACAGAGTTACTGATTCTTTAGTTGTTGCTGGTTTTTAGACAGAGCCCATTGTATATCACTGGGTAACCTTAAACTATCTATGCAGGCCAGCAGTGAACTCAGAGATCTACCTTCCCCACCTTCTAAATGCTGGGATTAAAAGTTTATACCAGCACACCCATCTAACATGTTTTATGTTGTTGCCTCATTTTTGTTCAGCCACAATCATCTTCAAATTAAATAATTTAAAAAAATTATTTTGACATCTAGATTTATATGTAGCTGTCAAGCTTTATGCATAGAGATCATCTATCCCCTTCACCAAATTGTCCCAGATCATAACAACTTACATAACTATAGAGTGGAGAATTCCTGAAGAGATGGAGTTTTTAGAAACCACCAACCTTCATCAGACGTCACAGATTTATATGTACATGCTTCAGTGTCTGTACTTAACTCTCTGTGGTGTCTCTCTTGTGCATATCCTTGTGATCTATTTGAAGGTGGACTCAATCGTAGGACAAGGACCTCTCCTGGTTCTCTCATGGGATCCAATTCCCTGATATCCCTGTCAGTCATTACTTTCCTCTCCTACTATGTAATTTTGTTTTTTCAGAATATAAATGTATATTTATATAAAGTTTATAACTATATAAAGACTATCACCTGTGATGAACATTTTCCCTCAGGAAATTCTTTGATATAGGACTAAATTTTTGCATAAATCAAGATTTTGTTCTTTTTTCATGCTCCAACATCATATAGTTAAGTGCATGTGTTAGCCTTCAGTTTTTATAAAAATGTATCTGAGATGGTCCACTAAAAAAAGAGGATGGGTAGGCCAGCACAATGACTTAGAGTGTAAAAGTAAGCCTGATGACCCTAAGTCAGTCCCTGGAGCATAGATAGTGGAAGGAAAAAACTGATTCATGCAAGTTGTTCTTCAGATGCATGAATGTCTGAATCACTTCCCTCCACACTTATAAATAAACAGATATATTTTTAAAAATGAAGATGGGGGAGGAGCTGGAGAGATTATTCGGCATTTAAGACCACTGGATGCTCTTGCACAGGGCCCGGGCTCAGTTTCCAGCTCCCACATATGGCTTCCAGGCAATTGTAATTCCAGTTCCAGAGAATTTAACGCAGTTTTCTGGCCTTTGTGAGGGCGAAGACACTGATTCTAACTATGCCAACTTTCATCAGAATACTTGAAAGCAAACCCTGAATCTATCAGTCTAGACTCCAGCCTTGGAAGACAAAAGAAAAGTGAGGAGGAACCCTATAGGGGGATTCTTTTGGAAGCGCTTTTCAAGAAATTCCAAAGGAATCTCATATGAACATTTGAAAATTACCCCGTTCTGACTTTTATTTACATCCCTGTCTAGAACATGTAATGCTAATTACTCTTGCCTTTACTTCTCCTTCATATCTCCTATTCATGATTCAAGGACTTTCTTTTCCCCTTAGTAATAAGAGTTATGCAACTTGGGATTCTTTTAGATAGACCCACTGATGGGTTACTCAATTGCTTCACCCTGTGTCCCTGCTCAGGCCAGAGCGGTCTGCGTCCCTATTCCCTATTGGAAATTTGGGTAACCCCTTCAGAGGATGGTGTGATAAGAATAGGAGGTAGGAATTGGATAGGCAGTTAGGGTAAAAAGACCCCAAAGGAAAGTAGCCAGTTTCTTGGCTGAAATTCCAAATGTACTTGGGCCTGTTAGTAACATACCCTGATCCAAAGGCCAAAAATATCAAAATGATTTGGGAGCTTGTATCTAATACTCAAAATATTTTAGGGTTACCTCTTAATAGGGGGGAATGTTAGAGTACCCAAAGCCCCATAATAATAAATAATTGAGCTAAGAAAAAAAGAAAAGAAAAAGAAGTGATAGGGAGATATGTGAGGTGTTGGAAGGGAGGAAGTAGGTATGATTTGATCAAAACGCCAGATATCCATGTATAAAATTATCACTAAAATATTTGTAAAAGTTAAAAAAAATTGTGAATAATTTTTTATTCATCTTTTGTAATTTCTTACAATTCTTCTTAATAAAATTTAGGACACCATCCGACTTCTCCACTTACTGGATGTCACATATTCTGAAATACATGTTAAGTCTTACCCATTCAGGCATTTGTACCCAAATGTCCTTCAGTGTAAATTAATGAAATTGAGTCTAGTAGGTTCATCTAGGGATGGTATGTAAGGTGTAGTCTCTCTCACCCAGCAGCAATTAGTCTCTAATTATCTCAATCTAGTGCCTTCTCGCCGCACGCTTCTCTCTTCCCCTCTGGTTTAATATATAATTGAGTTGTCATGGGTCCTGTGCTTGATGCCACCATTGTCGCAACTTCCCCTATGCAGGCTTCCAATGGCCTGAAAGCCTCTGCTTCCCTGTGTCCACTAACCAGATCTGGCTCTTACAGTATTTCATTGCCTTTTCTGTAATGGCCCCTGAGATGTGGGTGGATGAGGCTCCATATAGAGGCCTAGCTTACACTCTGCAGTCTCTTATTCTTTAAAAACGAGCCAGTTGTGGCCTTCTGTGTGCATCACTCTGTTTTATAAGGAAACTTTACTGGTGAGAGTTGAGGAATGCATTAGTTTCCACTCTATTCCTTGTTCCTCTATGTTCCATGAGCCTTAGCTCTAGAGGTTCAATTGTAGATGTGTCACCTAGTACAGGGCATTGTTCAGACGATTATTCTCTGTGGCATATCAGTTGTGCAATTCTGCAGTAGCCTCTATCTGTTTCAAAAAGAAGCTTCTTTGATGAGTGGTGTAAAGTATACTTTGTCTGTAATATAAGTATCAATATTTAGTATATAGTAAGAAAATTC
>NW_008332649.1:7137-9574 GCF_000622305.1 Nannospalax galili | reverse complement strand
TAAATATTTATTTTTTTTTGTTTCTATTGTGAATGGGAGGCTTTCCTTGAGTGCTTTTTCTGATTGATGGTATTGGTATATCAAAGGCTATTGATTTTTGTAAGTTGACCTTTTACCCTACCATCTTACTGAATGTATTAATTATTCCTATCAGTTCTAGTGGAATTTTTGGATCTTTTATGTATAAGAGCAAATCATCTGCAAGTAGGGATAATTGGCCTCTTCTCCAATTAGTACCTCTTTAATTTCCTTCTCTTGTCTTATTGCTCTTGCAAGAATTTCAAACTTTATATTGAAAAGGAGTGGAGATAGTGGAAAGATTTTAATCAGAATTCTTCCAGTTTTTCTACATTTAGGGTGATGTTGGATATGTGTTTGTTGTATACAGTTTTAATTATGTTGATGCATGTTTGCTCGAGACCAACTCCTTCTAGGACTTTTAACATGAATGCATGTTGAATTTAGTCAAAGGTTTTTTCTGCATCTGTTTAGATGACCATGTGGCTTTTGTCTTTAAGTCCACTTATATTTTTTATTACATTTATTGACTTAAGAATATTGAATCATCCTTGCATTTCTGGAATAAAGCCTACTTGATCGTGATTGATGATCTTTTAATGCGTTTCTGTATGCGGTTTGGGAGTATTTTGTGGAGTACCTTTGCATCTATGTTCATTAAGGATATGGGTCTGTAGTTTTCTTTTTTGTTTTGTCTTTACTTAATTTTAGTGTTATAGTGATACTGGCTTCCTAGAAGGAGTTAGACAGTTCTCCCTCTGTTTGTAGCTTTTTTAATAATTTCAACAGTATTAGTTGTAGTATCTATTCGAATATCTCATAGAATTCTGCCTTGAATCCATCTGGATCTGGGCTTTTTTTAGTCCTGAGGTTTTGTATTACTGTTTCAAATTCCTTATTTGTTTTGGGACTGTTCATGGTGTTGATCTCTTCTTGGTTTAACTTTGGTTATGTCAAGGATTTTAGATATTTATCCAGTTCTTTGAGATTTTCAAATTTAATAGAGTATAGGTTTTTAATGTATTCCTTACAATGTCTTGGAGTTTTTTTGGTGTTTCTTGTGATGTATCCCCTTTTGTTTCTGAGTCTATTGATTTGAATTTGCACTTTCTTTCTTTTGCTTAACTGTGCTAAGGGTCTGTCCATCTCGTTTAACCCTTCAAAGTAGCAGATCTAAGATTCATTAATTTTTTGCATTGATTTCTTTCTTTGTAATTAATTTTTGCTCAAATTTTTGTTATTTCTTCTTGTCTGCTCGGTACGGCATTGATTTTTTTCTTGACTTGCCAGAATGTGAAGTTGTAAAATCAAGTCATTTACATGTACTCATTCTGATTTTTTAGTGTAGGCACGTAGAGCTATAAACGTCCGCCTTAGGAGTGCTTTTAGGGTGTCCCATATGGGCTGTTTTTGATTTTTTAATGTAGGCACTAAGAGTTATAAACTTCCCTCTTAGGACTGCTTTTAGGGTGTCCCAGAGGTTTTGTTGTATTGTGTTCTCATTTTCATTTTGTTCCAGGAATACTTTTATTTCTTTCTTAATTTCTTTTTTGACCAATTCATGATTCAGGAGTGTGTTGTTTAATCTCTATGAGTTTGTGTAGTTACTAGAGCTTCTTTTGCTGTTGATTACAAGCTTTTATTGTACTGTGCTCTGATAGAAGGTATGGAATTATTTCAATTTTTTGTTTTTGTTGGTGTTTGCTTTGTGCCTCAGCATGCGGTCAGCTTTAGAGAAACTTCTATGGGCTGCTGAATGGAAAGTGTATTCTTAGGTGCTTGGGTGTAATAATCAGTAGATGTCTGTTAAACCCATTTGATACGTGGTATAATTTAATTCAGATGTCTCCTTGTTTATTCTTTGTCCAGTTGATCTGTCTATTGAAACACTATGGTAGTAAAGTCACCTGCTATTGCTGAGTTAAAACAGTTAATGTCTGTTTTATAGTCCTGAAGTACTGTTTTTATGAATTTGGTTGCTCAGAGTTTGGTGCATATATATTTATGGTCGTAATATTTCTTGTTCAGTTTTTCCTTTTATTAGAATGAAATAGACTTCTTTATCTCTTCTCATGAGTTTTAATTTGAAGTCTATTTTGTCAGATATTCGAATTTTCTTCTTAGGGTCATTTGCTTGGAATATTTTTTCTAATCTTCCAATCTAAGTTAGAATGAGTTGAGAAGGTGAGATGAGTTCCTTGAAGACAACAAAAAGATGGTTTTACTTTATTGACCTATTCCACTAGTCTTTTGACAGGGGAGTCGAGGCCATTGAGAGTGTTATTATTGAAAGAAAGGTGTGTATTGTGTACTGTCATTTTAATTTCTTTGTGTATGTGGTCCTATTTTGTGTTTCTTGTGTTTCTGTTATTATACAGAAACACAAATTTTATTTCTTTCTGTGGCCTCTTGGGCACAC
>NW_008332649.1:4183-6823 GCF_000622305.1 Nannospalax galili | reverse complement strand
ATAGCTTTTGTCATTACATTTTGTCCCACAATTCCAGAGTATTCCATTTTTTTAACTTTATATAGTCTTTTCTTAAGATCTTCAACTTTGTCATTCAGTCTTGATATTCTTTTTCCATTTCATTTATTCTGCTTGTGAGACATTCTCCTGTTGTTTCTTTTGGATTATTGAGTTTTTCAATCCCATGTTCCTTTCTGATTGTGTTTTCTTCACTATTTTTTTCTTTTGTGACTTCACTTTCAAGCCATGAATTTTTGATATTTCATTAAGCTGTATAATTATATATTCTTGGGCTTCCATCATAAGTTTATGCCTTTCCTGTTTGAGTTCTTTCAGTTGTTTTCCTGTGTTTTCTTGATGTTCTTTGATCATGTTTATGATTGTTCTTTTAAATTCTGCTTCCTGGGTTCTTTGGGGTGGTTCTCACTTCTGTGCACTTTATTAGGACCAGTGGCTTTTGATGAGAATACATTTTCTTGGATTTTCGTTTGTATTAGTTTCTTATTTGCCATTTGGGTATATGGACGTGGTTTTCTGGTTATTTGTCCAACAAGAACTTCTATTCTGCTTTTGTTTAATTTAATTTTGGTTCTGTTAATATTGTTTATGTAACTTAGTTACTTTTTGTTCAGATGTGGAAGATAAACTGGTGGGGGTTTCACACTCTTGCAGGGTAGTAGATTTGTCTGGGTGGTTGGTGGGGCAGGGTAATAGGTAGGTTGGTCACATTAGCAGGAGGAATGCCAGACAGAACAGGAGCCTATGGGATCTATGCTAGGGAGTTTAGGTAGTCTAGGTTAGGAAGCTAATCCAGGGATCTGAGGTGAATGAATTGGAGCCTGTCTGGGTCCAAGGGTGGCAGGGGGCTGGGTGGGAGTGAGCAGGAGAGGTGGAGTAGAGATACAGTGGGCCTCATCTGATTTATCAGAATCCTGGCTGAGTATGTCTGTCTGCCTGATCTGTAGGCTGATATGCTGGTGGTGGGGGAACTGCCTCTGAAAGGATGTAGGGGTATATGGTAGGATGTTTAGCTAGTCCTGGGTAGGTAGCTAGTCTAGGTATCTGGGGTGAAGGAATTGGAGCCAGCATGGGTCCAAGGCTGGAAGGGGACTGGGTGGGGATGAATGAGAGAAATGGAGTAGAGATCCTGTGATCATGATCTTTTTGTTTTGAAATTGTTTAAGTTGGCTTGAGGGCCAGCTCAGTGTTGTGGAGCATTTGATGCTCTTCTGGATGTTCTGAGTTAGGTTGTCAATAGCCATGTTGGGTGGATCACAGCATCCTGTAACTCCTGCTCCAGGGGTTGTGACACTGTCTTTGGGCTTCTGTGGGCACATGCACTCAGGTGGACATGTTCACACACAGACAAACACTGCGTGTAATTAAAGAGTAAGGTAAATGTTTTAAAATTAAGTTTTTCTTGTTCCCATGGAAGTAAACTGAGAAAATACACAATTAACCATTGATTTCTTCATCTGAAACACACTTTATTTTGTTCTTAGTTGTGTTCAGCTACCATCATATTCAAATTTAAAATGTTTAAATTTTTATATTTTTATATAAAGATTCACATATATTTGTAAGAAGTGGTAAGAAAATATTATTTATTCCCTTTACCAAATTTGTCATTATGGCAAAAACTTGCATACTATAGAATGGTATTGCTGTGCTGGATGGCTTCAGTTGTCAACTTGATGCACCTAGGAAGAGGGAACCTCAATTGAGGAATTTCCTCTATTGGACTGGCCTATGTGGGTCATTTTCTTGATTGTTCAGTGATGTGGGTGATCCCAGCCTGCTGGGGGTGGTGGGACACATAGGCAGATATCCCTGGGTGGTTTAAGAAGGCAGGCTGAGCACAGTCCTGAGAAACAAGCTAGTAAGCAGGTTTCCTCCATAGTCTCTTCTTCAGTTTCTGTCTCCAGGCCCCTGCCCTGGCTTCCCTCAGTGATGAACTGTGATCTGGATATATGTGGGAAATAAACTCTTTTCTCCCTAAGTTGGTTTTGATCAGAGAGTTTTATAACAGCATTAGAAATCTAACTAGAAAAATCCCCAAGAAGATGGAGATTGGAAGAAACAACCAACCTTCCTTGGATGTGTGCTTATGTGTCTGTTGTAAGTTCTCTGCAGTTGTCTCTCTTGTGTAAGCTATGTGTGAGTGTGTGTGTGTGTGTGTTTGTGTCTGTGTTTAGATGCACACAATTGTATGACAAGGGTCACTCATGGTTCTCTTATAGTATTTCCTCCCTTGAAGTCTCTGACAACCATTAATTTATTTTCCAACTATAGTAATATGGACCAGTACCAGGAAGTAGAAAGCCTGAGACCAGCATTTTTTTTCACAGTACAATTCTCAGATCCAGTAAAGTTTTTAAAAGTATTTTTATTTGTTATTTTTATTTTATGTGCATGAGTGTTATGTTTGCATGTAAGTGTACCTGTGTTTTGTACTGCCCATGGTTGCCAGTAAAGGGCGTTAGAACTGGAGTTACTGATGGTTTTTGTTTGCCATGTTGGTGCTGAGAATTGAATGCAGGTCATCTGCAGAAGAGTTAGTGCACTTAACTGCTGAGCCATCTCTCCAGCCCCTAAACTTTTTTTTTTTTTTTTTTTTTTTTTTTTTTTTTATAAAAGGGT
>NW_008332649.1:2021-3822 GCF_000622305.1 Nannospalax galili | reverse complement strand
ACACACACACACACACACACACACACACACAATAGAAGTAAATTTAAAAAGTTCTTTTTTAACTAAATTTTTAAATTTTTACAAAAAACTTTATTATTGAGAATATCTTACATGTATATAAGGTGTTTTGATCAAATCCATGCCAACTCCCTTCTCTCCAACATTCCACCCTCTGAAGAGGTAACCCTAAAATCTTTTACGGATTACATACAAGCTCTCAAATACTTTTGACATTTTGGCCTTTGGAAAACAGTATGTTGCTAAGAGGCCCAAGGACATTTAGCTAAGAAACTGGCCAAATTTCTTTGGGGTCTTTTTACCCTAACTGTCTACCCAATTCCTACCTCCCATTCTTATCACATCATCCTCTGAAGGGTTACCCAAATTGCCAATGTGGAATAGGGACACAGACTACTCTGACTTCTTCCATGCTGAAAAGTGACACAGGGTGAGGCAATTGAAGTAGCCCTTCAGTGGGATTATCTAAAAGACTCCCCAGTTGCATAACCCTTGTCTCTAAGGAGGAGAAGGAAGTCATTGAATCAAGAAGGGGAGATGTGAAGGAAAAGTAAAGGCAAGAGTAATTAGCATTACATCTTCTAGACAGGAAACTAAGAAAAGTCAAAACAGGGCAATTTTCAAATGTTCATATGAAAGCCCATTGGTTCCCTGACAAGGGCTACCGAAAGCTTCCTTCTATTGGGTTCTTCCTCATTTTTCTTTTGTCTTCCAAGGCTGGACTAGTTGGCTGGGAAGAGGGGCTGGATACTCAAGTGAGGGTCCAGTGACCCTGCTTGGCACTCCTTTAATGAAAGGATACAACTTTCAGCAAGCCCCATTGTGTAGCAATCAGGCTCAGCCGAAGTTGTGATGATGGTAGTTATTTCATGCACAACGGACTGCTGTATAGCATCTTCTGATTAAAACGACCTGGAATTTAAAAGAATTTGGTGCTAGGAGCAACATATGAGGGAGAACATATGTCATTTTTTTTTCTGAGTCAGTGTTACTTGACTTAATATAACAGTTTCTAGATCCATCCATTTACCTGCAAATTTCATTATTTCATCTTCCTTCACTGCTAAATATAACTCCATTGTGTAATTATACCAAATTTTAGTTAACCAATCATCAGTTGAGGGACACTTCTTGATTGTTGAGTGATTTGGGCGAGCCCAGCCCACTGTGGGTGGTAACACACCTAGGCAGGTAGCCACGGGTGGTCTAAGAAAGCAAGCTGAGTATGGACCTGAGGAACCAGCTAGTAAGCAGCGTTCCTCATTGGTCTCCACTTCAGTTTCTGTCTCCAGGCCCCTGCCCTGGCATTCCTCAGTGATATCGATGCATGAGGCAAATAAACCCTTTCCTCCCCAAGTTGGTTTTGATCACAGAGTTTCATCACAGCATTAGAAAGCTAACTAGAACAATCCCCAAGAAGATGGAGATTGATAGAACCCACCAACTTTCCTTGGATGTGTGCTCATTTGTCTGTTGTAAGTTCTCTGCAGTTGTCTCTCTTCTGTGAGCTGTGTGTGTGTGTGTGTGTGTGTGTGTGTGTGTTCGTTTGGATGCACACAATTGTATGACAAGGGTCACTCATGATTCTCTTATAGTATTTCCTCCCTTGAAGTCTCTGACAACCATTAATTTATTTTCCAACTATAGTAATATGGACCGGTACCAGGAAGTAGAAAGCCTGAGACCAGCATTTTTTTTCACAGTATAATTCTCAGATCCATTAAAGTTTTTAAAAGTATATTTATTTGTTATTTTTATTTTATGCGCATGAGTGTTATGTTTG
>NW_008332649.1:0-1201 GCF_000622305.1 Nannospalax galili | reverse complement strand
TGGGAATTGGGAAGAAGTAAAAGAAAGAGCAATTAGCATTAGAAGTTCTAGACAGGGAACAAAGAAAAAATCAGCACAGAGCAATTTTCAAATGTTCATATGAAAGTCCATTGGAGTTTCTTGAAAAGGGCACCCCAAAGCATCCCCCTATTGGGTTCTTCCTCAATTTTCTTTTGTCTTCCAAGCCTGGACTAGTTGGCTGTGAAGAGTGGCTGGATACTCATTTGAGAGTCCATTGACCCTGCTTGGCACTCTTAACGAATGAGCACAGCCTTCAGCAAACCCAGTTGTGACTGCTTAGCAATTAGGTGCAGCCGGAGTCAGGATAATGGTTGGTATTTTATGCAAAATGGACTGCTGTATAGCATCTGCTTATTAAAACGATCTGAAATTTAAAAGGATTTGGTGCTAGGAGCCACATATGAGGGAGAGCATATATCGTTTGTTTTTCTGAGTCTTTGTTACTTGACTTAGTATAACAGTTTCTAGATCCATCCATTTACCTGAAAATTTCATTATTTCATCTTCCTTTACTACTAAATAGAACTCCATTATGTAAATATACCACATTTTTTAACCACTCATCAGTTGAGGGACACTTAGGTGCTTCCATCACTTAGCTATTTTGAAAAGAGCAGCAACAAACATGGTTGTACAAGTGTCTCTACAATAGGATGAGTACTTTGGGTGTATGCAAAGGAGTGCTATAACCGGGTAATATGGCAGGTTCATTTTTAGGTTTTTAAGAGTTCTCCACACTGTTTTCCATAGAGGCTAAATGCGATGGACCAGCCCAGACCAGAGCACTCAGTCCGATGGGAACAGTGGATCGGAGAGCGGGCAAGGATTCGGCAAGTGACAAACAGACACAACACAAGAGATGGTTGATGATCTGAATGTAATTTGCTAAATTAGAGCACGTGATTTTATACAAGTTACAGAAAAAGATTGTGCAAGCATTAGGTTGATTTCATGGTTAATCATTTTCTTAGAAATACAATTCAAAATCAAAGCAATACAGTACAGTACACAGTGTTCTTATCTCATTAATCAGCTGCTTAGACTATTTGTCCTTCTCCCTTAGTGGTTTGGCAACATCAGCTACTTATAAATTTCATCGTTGGTAATTTTATGATTTCGTTTTCTCAATTTTATCTTACTTCTGAGGTTTCGGTGGCCAAGGCCAATGACTAGGTCAGTG
>NW_008332648.1:160301-162570 GCF_000622305.1 Nannospalax galili | reverse complement strand
GAAAAGCAATATATGATGTCCAGTTCACTGGGGGAGATAAAACTGTGTTCACCAGAGATATGAAGGAAAGCTTAATTCATCTGAGACCCTGAGAATGGTTTGGGGGCTTTAATGGTTTTACTGAGCCCTTTGATTATACAAGATCTTTGGAAAGTGAGAAAGACTTTGGCAAATCTAAATGATTCTGACCAGCATGTAAAATGTGTCTGTAGACTAACAGAACACCCTATAAGAGATATAAAAAGACCAGACTGAAGACATGGTCCACTTGGGTTACTCAAAGACAAATGTGGCAAGAGTTATGTCAAGCCCAAATTTCCAGAGAAAAAATTGATAGAAAACCAAAGTCAGTACAAAGGCATTTCTGGAAGGTTTTAAAACCAGAACAGTTTACAAAAGACATTCAAAGGATAAAAACTGTACAAGGGGTGCCTGAGAATCCCCAAGGATTAAATAAAATGCATTTCTCTTCTGACAAAGGCTATACTAGGGGTGGAAACAGTTTTTCCCACCAAGTTCTCCCCCCAACAACCAGGTATGGTCAATGGGGAGATGAAAGATAAGGGTACAGTCAGGAGGCAGACCCAGGACCTGCCTGACTCAGGGAACCAACAAGTGCAGCGGGGACAGGAGAAGCCCCCTGCCTCCTTAGCCCAGTGCAGGACCAGGCAACTGGAGCAAACACCTGTAAGTATATCAAGAATAAAAGTATACAGAGCGACTCCATGTAAAATCCCCCAAGTGAGAAATTACTCCAAAGGGATAATGAAAGATGATAAAGAGCAAACTAAATTAATGCCTCATACCCATGCTATGGCACCTTACAAGGATCTATGGAGAAAACAGTTAATAACAAATGGACAAAACCTCTCCATGCTGTGTGAGACCTTGTCTATGATTGACTTAATATATAATGTTAACGTTCCTTCAAGTGTTTTACAGATGTGAAACCCATTTGAAAGATAACTAAAGAAGCAAAGGCCAGCTATAGCTATAAGATTCTTGGGAGTTTTATGTAGGTTGGGTAAGATGAGGTTAGAGACTCCCAAACTATACCACTGTTAAGAAAATCTACAGTACCGGGGTGGGTTGTGCTCCTATGATCTGTTGGTCAGATAGAGATCCTTGAGGTCCTCCAATTCACCAAGTCTATTGCCATTAATGTCAGTTGTACGCTAGAAAGGTCGGTAAGGCCATCTTGCTGAGGACACTTCATGTTGTGAGAGCAGGAGAAAAAGAGATAGAATGGAGACTAAGCCAAAAATCTCCCTGCCACTGGATGGATGACCTTTGTATTGATGCAGATGGTTGGGGAAGAAAGGATTTTCTATAATTCTATGCAACGATGAACCCTGCATGCTTCACACTATGGACATGTCAAGCAATACCTGCAAGTTCAATAATGGCTCAACCAACATACGTACCACTGACAAATTTCTAATTGGCTAATCAGAGCCATGGCACAAGAGAGCTTATCTCTGTGTAAGTTCCCCCGTTTACCCCCTTCCTACCCGAGGGCATAAACCATAATAAATTAACATAAAAATATATGGTATGGTTTGTCTGATTGCACAAGAGACCCCTGGAGAACTCTGGCGACAGTGTCAGAGGAGAAAGAAGGCACAGAGTAAAGAAGATACTGTATCCAGGCCTGAGAAGAGTAAAGAGACTGATGCCAAGGACTGAGTCCCAGATTAACTGTCAGTCAATTCCAGACATAGAAAGACACCTGGGATCACCAAGTCCCTGATTCAAACTCAGGTGTGCAGCTTCACGGCAGGGATCCAGTGATCTTACAGAGTCTTCTCAAGCCCTCCTGCGAAATTCAGCACTCACTATGTCAGTCTCACAGACAGGTTCTAAAATGAGCAAAATGCTGTATTCAGGAACGCGTTCACGAAAAAATGAGCTTACGTGATTAGTGGGTGATGAATTGGGCAGGAGGGCTTCAGAAGACTATATGATCACTCAGTCCCTGCAGTGAGGATGCACAGCTGAGGTTGAACCACGGACTCCACGGTACCAAGTTAATTTCTGGGTCTGAAATTGATTCAGTTAATCTGGGACTCAGTTGTTGGACCCAGTCTATTTTTTTTTTTCCAGCTCAGAACACCTTCCTGTTCTTCTGCTTTCTGTTTTAAAAAAGATATAGTATATAAGTATTTAAAGAAAGCATTGTTTTAAAATGACAACCTAAAGTAATGTCAATGAGACTAGAATTGGTAATCACCTCTTATTGTCATGCAGCTACATGCCAGACTGTTACAAA
>NW_008332648.1:157263-159306 GCF_000622305.1 Nannospalax galili | reverse complement strand
AGCTCAGGATGGGATTGAAGGCAGTCTGGTTATTTTTTGGTTATTGTCTTAAAGCAAACAAGGGAGTTGCAAAGACACTCTCCTCATGGTTTTTGGAAGAGCAAAAATACGAAAGAAAACAAAGTGATTGGCTTTTGATTCTGACCCTACAACTGGATTCTCAGCATGAAGTTAGGCCAATCCTTGGGTTATTATATTCTGAGTCCCAGTACTTTTATGCTTAAACCAGATTGAAATTTTCCATCAAGCAAACATCAACAGTAACCATTAAATTATTACATTATGACTGAGAGACTAAAAAGGAGCATAGATAAATGCCCTGAAAGGAATAGAGATAGGAAAAAAGATCATAAAGAACAGGATGATAGACAGAAGTTTGGCAGGTTTATTTTTAACTGCAGCTGGGCCCCTTCAACTGACCTGCTGAGGTGGACTTGGAATCATGTAGCCCTGGACATACTCTGCTTGAAGCTTGACCTGCTGTAGAACTTGACCACTCCAAAATGAGTGGAGGGGGACCTGCCCTAGACCACCAAGAACACGTGAAAGATCCAGGCCTCCCCTGGGGCTTTGGCTTTTTTAATTTCTGAGTTTTCCACGAAAGAAGAGGTTTTCTGGGATTCTTTACTTTTAATAAACTTTGTTACTATTGTGTCTGATTTTCTTCTTGCCTTTTAAGTCTTTAATTGAAGTGAAAATGAACCTAGTCAAGACCCCTATATGGTCACAGGATGATATTTTGAGTTATTTCAGATTCCTTTTGCATGGAGAAAAATGACTGAAACATAGCTTCCCTGCTCAGTTCCTCCTTTGCTGTGCAGTTACCAAGATTCCAGACACTAGCCTCCAGGCACGAAGTTACTCAAAACTTGTGGCTTCTAAACCCCGATAGCCACAGTCAAGCCACAAAAAAGAAAAAAAAAAAAAAAATCACAGAAAAACCTCATGATGCTTTAAACAAGCTCACTTTTTGTGTGATTGGCTGTATTTATAGCTGTTCTAGGCAAGTTGGATTCCCTGCTCCAGAATTAACAATGGGCTCATGATCTTTGCTGGAGTATAAGGTACAATAGCCTCCAGATCTTGTTTAGTCCCTGTGTTCCTGAAGCACTAGAAACTTCTGTGGCCCAATTTAACAGCTTTTGGTGCTCTGGTTTCAAACCACCAGCACTCAACTACAGACTCCTACATTAGTTGAAAACACTACATTTGTTGGTTGCCCCTTGACTCTTGACCTTTCAGTCACAGACAAAAGATATGGTCAGAGTTTTCCCACATGTTATATGTAATTCTTTCATCATCTCAGCTAAATTGGTTGATATTTTTAACTGTGAACAAGATTCCACAGTTTTTAGTATCTTCAAGAAACAAGGAACATGGCTGACACTGGCATCCAAATAGACACATCCTATGTCCAGTGCATAGGTATTCTGCCTTCCAGGAAAATATGTCTGCTAGTCTCTTCTCAATAAGAGCTTCAGCATGATGACATATGACTGTGGCTGGGTGAGAATGCTTAGTGGAAGCTGCAAAGACACAGCATGTTTAACACATATATCAGGACAAGGTTGGGGTTTGTTTGTCAATGGAGTCACAGGCCTGGCCAAATAACACACCACTCCAAACCCAGCACAATTATATCCCTAATTCTGACTGTAAGACCATGAACTCAGAAGGTGACGTGGATAGACTGAGGAGGGAAAAGGAAGACTGTCACTAAGTCAGGACCTCATGGCTATGAAGATTTGGGCAGCAATTGTTAGGTAGAAACAGGCCAAGATCACAAGAGTGAAGGTTTGTATCAAGAGAGGAAAAGTAAGCACATTAATCAACTTTCCCACACCCAGAGGGACCAGGTCATTAAGGAAAGTGTCAGCCTTCCCTCACCCTCAGGACAGGATTTACACCAGGTTGAGTGTACCTACTAACTGTGTCCTACAAGTTGCCTGCAGGGAAGTTGATGGGATGATTCTTCTAAGAGGTTACATGTAGGATACTTACAAGGCTGGGTCCAAGAAGCTGTCCTAGGGTGTTTGTCCCTTC